>NC_069509.1:39059679-39139679 GCF_027579735.1 Bombina bombina
TTTAAAGATGGCGCATTTTTGGTTCAGAACCTATGTTATGCTTGCTTATTGGTGGCTAAATTTAGCCACCAATAAGCAAGCGCTATCCAGGGTGCTGAACCTAAAATGGGCTGACTCCGAAACTTTCCTGCTTTTTTTAAATAAAGATAGCAAGATAACGAAGAAAAATAATAAGGATAATAGGAGAAAATTAGAAAGTTGCTTAAAATTGCTGCTCTCTCTGAACCATGAAAGAAACAAATTTGGGTTTAGTGTCCCTTTAAGGGGTAACTGTGACGTATGAACCTCTTCAAGTGGGAAAGGATTTGTAGTTGAACTGCATTCTTGTCTCGTTGCATTGGGTGTATTGGTTGCTGGACCCCTCTTGACTGTCTTGTCTCTAGGCTGACATGTGGAAGAAGTGTCTGGAATGTCTCCACGACTTACTGGACATCCTGTTTGACCACCCCAACATGTTTATTGGAGAGAACATTGCTGAGGACTCGGAGAATCTGATAAACCTTGAGCAGGTATCCTACCTCTAACATATCTAATGCGGTTGTGCCCTGACACAGAACTGTCCCTTCTAATGGATTCACATTACCACTTACAGCAGCGCTCGGTTTTATTAAACATATAGTGATTGTGCTATCCCTTCACTCTCTCAGCCCCTGCGTGTCCGTGGCTGTATTCTCACACTGGTTGAAAGGATGGACGAGGAGTTTACCAAAATCATGCAGAACACAGATCCTCACTCCCAGGGTATGTAAAAAAAAAGTAGCACCTGCTCTGTATGTTGCAGGGAATATGCACATCTGTCCTGTAAATTGTAATAGCAGAATTAACCCCTGGGGATACCATAGTGGGCTTCAAAGTTCTGGGAGCCAATTTTATAAGAAGGCAAAGCCTTAGTTGAGTTTTATAAAGTATTGTTAAATGGTTGTGTTTTATGTGGCAGAGCTCTCTGTAGCCTTAGGGTGTGTTTCTCTGTCCTCTCCAGAGTATGTGGATAACTTGAAGGACGAGGCTCGTGTGTGCGAGGTGATTCAGCGAGTACAGAAGTATCTGGAGGATAAGGGCAACACAGACGAGATCTGCAGGGTGTATCTCCGGAGGATCATGCATACCTACTACAAGTTTGACTACAAAGCTCACCAGAAGCAGCTCAGCACCGGGCAGGAGTCTAAGGTAAACAATAGGGAAGGTCTCTACCTAACTTAAGTACTGATATTTCTTTTATCTCATTCAGTTGATCTTTTGTGTACAGCACCACAGACATAAGTGGTGATTTTATAACAAAATGTTCATGCGTCTGTCCTCTTATGTACAATTATAACCTCACACCATTTATCTTATGTTTGTTTGCTTAGTCTGAGCAGGACCAAGCAGAGAATGAAGCAGAGGACAGTGCGTTACTGATGGACCGGCTGTGTAAATATATATATGCCAAGGACCGGACTGACAGAATCAGGACCTGTGCCATCCTGTGTCACATTTACCACCATGCTCTGCACAACCGCTGGTTCCAGGCCAGGGACCTCATGCTTATGTCTCATCTGCAGGACAACATTCAGCATGCAGACCCCCCAGTGCAGGTAACAGGCAGAATATGTGCATCTCTTTAACCGTCAGCTGAGGGAGGTTGTCACTGTAAAGTGTGATGCAGAATTAATCCCTGGGCTGCCAGTCACTTACGACAGCCAACTGTTTAATGTTATAATGTTAAGATTTAAAAAAAAAAAAATGTAATAAATTTAAAGGCGCAGTCTACTCTTAGATTTTTTTTTGTTTACAAAGATAAATAATTCCTTTATTACCCATTTTGCATAACCAACTTGGTTATATTATACTTTTTACCTCTGATTTCCTTGTATCTAAACCTCTGCAGACTGCCCCCTTATTTTGGTTCTTTTGACAAGCTTGCATTTTATCCAATAAGTGCTCACTCATAAATAACTCCACATGAGTGAGCACACTGTTATCTATATGGTACATATGAACTAATGCCCTCTAGTTGTGAAAAAATGTCAATTGCACTGAGATAATGGGCGGCCTTCAAGGGCTTAGAAATTAGCATAACCTACCTAGGTTTAGCTTTCAACTAAGAATACCAAGAGAGCAAAGCAAATTTGATAATAAAATTAAATTCGAAAGTTGTTTAAAATTGCATGCCCTGTCTGAATCATGAAAGTTTAATTTTGACTAGACTGTCCCTTTAACCCCTTAATGACCACAGCACTTTTCCATTTTCTGTCCGTTTGGGACCAAGGCTATTTTTACATTTTTGTGGTGTTTGTGTTTAGCTGTAATTCTCCTCTTACTCATTTACTGTACCCACACATATTATATACCGTTTTTCTCGCCATTAAATGGACTTTCAAAATATACCATTATTTTCATCATATCTTATAATTTACTATAAAAAATATTATAAAATATGAGGAAAAAATGGAAAAAAACACTTTTTCTAACTTTGACCCCCAAAACCTGTTACACATCTACAACCACCAAAAAAACACCCATGCTAAATAGTTTCTAAATTTTGTCCTGAGTTTAGAAATACCCAATGTTTACATGTTCTTTGCTTTTTTTGTAAGTTATAGGGCAATAAATACAAGTAGCACTTTGCCATTTCCAAACCACTTTTTTTCAAAATTAGCGCTAGTTACATTGGAACACTGATATCTTTCAGGAATCTCTGAATATCCATTGACATGTATATATTTTTTTTTAGAAGACATCCCAAAGTATTGATCTAGGCCCATTTTGGTATATTTCATGCCACCATTTCACCGCCGAATGCGATCAAATAAAAAAATTATTTTACTTTTTCACAAATTTTTTCACAAACTTTAGGTTTCTCACTGAAATTATTTACAAACAACTCATGAAATTATGGAATAAATGGTTGTAAATGCTTCTCTGGGATCCCCTTTGTTCATAAATAGCAGACATATATGGCTTTGGCTTTGCTTTTTGGTAATTAGAAGGCCACTAAATGCCACTGCGCACCACAAGTGTATTATGCCCAGCAGTGAATGGGTTAATTAGGGAGCATGTAGGGAGCTTCTAGGGTTAATTTTAGCTCTAGTGTAGTGTAGTAGACAACCCCAAGTATTGATCTAGGCCCATTTTGGTATATTTCATGCCACCATTTCACCGCCAAAAGCAATCAAATAAAAAAAAATTGTTCACTTTTTCAAACTTTAGGTTTTTCACTAAAATTATTTACAAACAGCTTGTGCAATTATGGCACAAATGGTTTTAAATGCTTCTCTGGGATCCCCTTTGTTCATAAATAGCAGACATATATGGCTTTGGCGTTGCTTTTTGGTAATTATAAGGCCGCTAAATGCTGCTGCGCATCACATGTGTATTATGGCCAGCAGTGAAGGGGTTAATTAGGTAGTTTGTAGGGAGCTTGCAGGGTTAATTTTAGCTTTAGTGTAGAGATCAGACTCCCACCTGACACATCCCACCCCCTGATCCCTCCCAAACAGCACTCTTCCCTCCCCCACCCCACAATTGTCCCCGCCATCTTAAGTACTGGCAGAAAGTCTGCCAGTACTAAAATAAAAGGTATAAAAAAAAATAATAATTTTTTTTTAAGCATATTTACATATGCTGCTATGTAGGGTCCCCCCTTAGCCCCCAACCTTCCTGATCCCCCCCAAAATAGCTCCCTAACCCTCCCCCTCTGCCTTATTGGGGCCATCTTGGGTACTGGCAGCTGTCTGCCAGTACCCAGTTTGCAAATAAAAATGTTTTTTTTTTTATGTTTTACTATTTGTTTCTGTAGTGTAGCTTCCCCCCCACAGTCCAATACCCCACCAGCCAAACCGATCACCAAAAAAACCATATTAACCCCTTTGATCCCCACTTCTAACAAAAACATTTTCTGTAGCGTAGTGGTTCCCACCCGCTCCCTCCCCGTGCACGCGCCCGCCCGGCCTCCCCGTGCGCGCGCGTCCGTGCGCGTCCCCCGGTCGTCCCCGCCCCCCTCCGCATCACAAAGGCCATCGATGGCCGCCACCCACCTCCCACACCGGCTCCCACCCACCAACGAAGGTAGCCGTTAATGTCCGGTGCAGAGAGGGCCACAGAGTGGCTCTCTCTGCACCGGATGGCTACAAATGGTTATTGCAGGATGCCTCGATATCGAGGCATCACTGCAATAACCGGAAAGCAGCTGGAAGCGAGCAGGATCGCTTCCAGCTGCTTTCCAAACCGAGGACGTGCAGGGTACGTTCTCAGGCATTAACTGCCTTTTTTTTTGAGGACGTACCCTGCACGTCCTCGGTCATTAAGGGGTTAAACACAGAATTCCTGCTTTGCTAGCCAAGTGAATTTCTTTCTTACTTGTTTAAAGTTTCTCTACATTACCAACACTGAACAGAGTTTTTTTTTTAAATCTTTAATAAAAGTAAAATCTGACTTTCTAGTCATTGGAAATCAGTGTTTTGTAATCTGTACTGATGGTGACATTACTAATTTATTTTTATTTCTTTTATCTATTATTCTTCTAGATCTTGTATAACCGTACCATGGTGCAGCTAGGTATCTGTGCCTTCAGACAGGGAATGATCAGAGATGCCCATAATGCGTTGCTTGACATCCAGTCGAGCGGCAGAGCCAAGGAGCTGCTGGGTCAGGGTTTGCTGATGAGGACCATGCAGGAGAGGAACCAGGAGCAGGAGAAGATAGAAAAGAGGCGACAGATCCCATTCCACATGCACATAAACCTGGAACTGCTAGAATGTGTATACCTGGTGTCTGCCATGCTGCTTGAGATCCCCTATATGGCGGCACATGAGTTTGATGCCAGAAGGAGAATGATTAGCAAGCAGTTCCATCACCAGCTGCGTGTGGGCGAGAGGCAACCTTTGCTGGGTGAGATGGGTTTCTCCTTTCAATGAAAAGTAGATGTACTCTAATGAATTCAGATGATGAGTTAGCAGAAAAAGGGAAGAGCATTGGCTTGTGAAGATTATAGTAAATAGGAATATGGAAATACTGAATGGGAATTAGTGTTTCTTTCATACAGGTGGTGAGAGTCCATGTTCCATTACTCCTGGGAATTACTCTTCTCTACCTTTAGGAGGAGGCAAATAATCCCAAACCCCAAGAGCCCTATAAAACCCCTCCCACCTCACACAAACCTCAGTCTAACTTATAGCCAAGCAAGTGAGGCAAGAAAAAGGAATAAGAGCCATAAAAAGAGCAGGGGAAAAAAAGATGTGCTAAAGTAAAAATTAACCCTAAAAAGACATAAAGGGGGGTCTCATGGACTCTCACCACCATGAAAGTAATTTATCAGGTGAGCATACATTTATGTTTTTGTTAGGGAATTTGGGGCATGCTAAAGAAGTATAAACGGCTGATTAGAGCTGGTATCCTATTCAAGTGCTGATATGAAAGGAGTGCCCATCCCATAGGAAACGGCCAATCACACGCGGGCAGGAGCTGTCAATCTATCCCGTCAATGAGACCGGGGAGATTGAAATTCTCCACCTAAGAGGTGGGCAAGAGGGTAGGGGAAGCAACGGTCTAATAACCACTGCTTGATAAATCCTGACTGCTTGTTCTCGTGTGAGAACCTGCAGTCGATGGGAGAAGGGCTGGATAAAGCTAGCTCATGGTGTCATTGTTATTTAAAATGTGTCCTGGGAAACTGTCCACTCTTGCTTCTGTGCTCTTTATACAATAAACCATAAGAGGCCAGGGGGTAACATTGTAAATCCTATTTAAATATGGTTGATATTTCAATAGTAAGCTAATAGAACTTAAAGGGACAGTGTACACCAATTTTCATATAACTGCATGCAATAGACACTGTTATAAATAAGAATATGCACAGATAATGATCTTAAAATCCAGCATAAAAACTTATTTAGTTTTTATACTGACTATAAAAAGACATTACAGACTCAGATTTGCTCCTTTTTATTTAAACGCGCGTGTACATCTGATACTTTGGGGCTTGGTTAGGAGTCTTAAAGTGAATGTCAATTTTGATGCTAAAATGCCTGGCTTTTAAAAATAAGATTAAAAACAGGGGCACTTTAATTCATCAAAATTTACATTTCACTCCTGTTGAGAAAAAAAACTTACCTGGGTCTATAATGAGGAATCCGGCTTCCTCCAATTGAATCAGACACCGATTCCCCGGGGGGGAAGCCGTGATTGGAGGATGACCTATCCATCATTTCTGACGTCAGAAATGGCTTGCAACGACCGGAGGAAGCTGGAGCTGCTGTGAAGATTAAAAGGTAAGTTTTTTTTCACAACAGGAGTGAAATGTAAATTTTGATTAATTAAAGTGCCCCTGTTTTTAATCGAGCACTTTAGCATCAAAATTGACATTCACTTTAAAATCAGCACAATGTTATTAAAAATAATCAAAACTAATACATTGTTGCAAAATAGATCATCTACAAAACATTTATGCAAAGAAAAATCTAGTGTGCAGTGTCTCTTTAAATGTTGTTTTTAGTTATAACTAGATGGTAAAAGGAGACCCTAAGACTGCATGGATAATCGTAATGTTTTGGTGTAAAAAATGAACTGCTCCTATCCTGTTTGCTCAGCAGCTCTTTTTTGTTGAGAATACAAATGTATAATCCAATCAACAGCTGCAGCAAAAGCTTTGATTAGTTGATTTGCCCGTTTCCTTTTGTGGGGGAGGCACAAGAATCACTCCGGACATATGTTTTATAAAATCCGATATATGATGCAGTGCTGAGTATATCAGTGTGTTTGTAATGCACATGTGGGGCTTATCTGTACCTTTTTATCTCACAGGTCCCCCCGAGAGCATGAGAGAGCACGTAGTCGCTGCCTCCAAAGCGATGAAGATGGGAGACTGGAAGACATGTAAAAACTTCATAATCAACGAGAAGATGAATGGCAAAGTGTGGGATCTTTTCCCAGAGGCTGAGCGAGTGCGGAACATGCTGATCAGGTGAGGGAGGGAAAGCTGTACTGAGTGGATTTGAGCTTTGGTTTCTTCTGATCACCAGATTTACCATTCCTACTAATTTCCCTTTCTAGGAAGATCCAGGAGGAATCTCTGCGCACTTACCTCTTTACGTACAGCAGCGTCTATGACTCTATCCGGTAAGAAACATGTCTGTCATTGAAAATGCCTTTAAAGAGACCACATACTGTAAAATGTTTCAAATGGCTTGTTTTATCAGCTGCAGAGTATTAAAGGACCAGTAAATACAGTAGATTTGCATAAGCAACACATGCATAATATAAAGACAATGCAAAAGCACTTAGCCTGAACTTCAAATGAGTAGTAGATTTTATTTTCTGTCTATTTCCACTCCACCTGTATCATGTGACACCCATCAGCCAATCACAAATGCATATATGTATATTCTGTAAGTTCTTGCACATGCTCAGTAGGATCTAGTGACTTAAAATGAATAAATATAAAAAGACTGCACATTATTTTTATGGAAAAAAATTGGAAAGTGGTTTAAAATTGCTGCTCTATCTGGATCATGAAAGTTTAATTTTGACTTGAGTGTCCCTTTTAAAGGAGATTTGCATAATCAAAAATAGATAATTAAAGTGATTGTAAAGTATAACACCGTACTGGGCAGTATAGAAATGTAATCTTAAAAACAGGGGCACTTTAATTTATTAAAATTTTGAAAGATGAAGGTAGGAGATGCGTGCGGCGGATCTGCATTATGTTTACTATAAGATGGAAATGTTTTAAAAACAAAGCGTCTTTCAAAATGTTAATAAAGTGCCCCTGTTTTAAAGATTACATTTCTATATACTGCCCAGTATTGTGTTATACTTTACAATCACTTTAACAAGGATATGCCATAGTACTTGCTCTAAATTTGAAATGAGCAGTTAATTTTCTTTCTGACATTTTTATAATTTCCTTCAATTTCACTGCTCCCTGACTCTTATACGTATACAGTGAACTTTATTTTTCTTTTTCCTTAATTGCATGCTCTATCTGAATCATGAAAGTCAACGTCCCTTGTAAGTGTATGGTTAATGTATCCTTTAGATTTTTATTTGTATTAAATATCGGGTTTTGATCATTGAAACCCCCTCGGCATGGTTGGAACCTCTGTGCAAAACCAGTTATTTCATTTGGAAGAATAAACCCCTAAAGGATCAATTTCCTATACATTTAGCAATCTGCATCTGGAATAGCAAGTCATTGGGAACTGATTAAGTGGGGGGAAAAATACAGTATTGTGTTTCTTAAACACCAATGTGTTCTAAGCGGTCTCTGGCAGCCGAGGGGTTAAGTACATTAGTCCCTCCTCTGGCAGTTAAGAGGTTAATCATACTTCCATCAGTAAGTATAACCGATCTCTTCTATTACAGAATGGGTATTTTAAGTGAAATGTTCACACTGGAGATTCCAATGGTGCACAGCATCATTAGCAAGATGATTATTAATGAGGAACTCATGGTAAGTTTGCCCTGAAAGCCCAGTATCTGTTCATTCCGCCCCCAGCTATGCACGAGAGGCCTCAATGCTTTAGTCGTATTACCCATGAACACAAACATAGCCTGTTTTAGGTACCTGCAGCCACTTATTATATCCTCCCCACCTTGTCTCCCTCTATAGGCCTCCTTAGACCAACCTTCCCAGACAGTGGTGATGCACGGAACTGAACCCAGCTCGCTACAGAACACTGCTCTGCAGCTGGCCGAGAAACTGGGTAACTTGGTGGAGAACAACGAGAGAATATTTGATCACAAGCAAGGAAGCTATGGCGGCTACTTCAACAGAGGTGAGCAGGGTACTGAGGGTCGTATCGGTGAGAACTAGATCCTCGGCTTCTCTAACAAAGAATAGAAATCTATAGAGAGCGAATGAAACGTTATAAACAAAAAAGAACTTGTAAGGAAATGCAGTCTAGTATTTTCAATTAATATGTTTATAGAGATAATCTGTATTTGACTTGAAAGGGCACGATATTCCGTTTTTCTCTCTTCCTTGTTTTAAAATCAATCAGTGCTTTTATTTGAGACTTTTCCCTCCCAATATTTTTATTTCTTTTTTGAGTAATAATTTTCCTTGACTATAAACTTGAGTAGCATTTTGCTCTTTCCTAACCAATCATAATGCGTTAAATACAACCCTTTAATTACACTGTAGTTTCTAAAAACCTTATTTGCTGCTGACCCACAGTAGCATCTGATTGGCTGTCCTCTCTCCCAGCTAATTTTCTAAACTAATTTAACATTTACTGGAAACAATAATCGCTATTCTGTATTTCTGCTGAACGGTTCTTTATCTTACTGTTTTTGCCCCTGCAGACCAGAAGGACACCTACCAGAAGAGGGAGGGAGGTTACATGAGGAGAGGATACAGGCGAGACCAGCAGAACCAGAGCAACTACTGAACACTGCGTTTGTGATGATCGCTTGCGGCTTTCAGTACATTCGTGACCGCTCTTTTACCCCCAGACTAAATATTCATTTCATAATAAACTTAATATTGCTGAGCTACAACTATTGCCTTATTGCTGACTCATTTTACTCTCTGCAAAACACTGTCTCTTGTCTTCTGCTCGTTTTGTCTTTTTATATTTAGGTTTCATTTACCTTCTGCATGAGACAAACGTGGGTTTGCGCTTTTTGTGCCGTTGACACTTTCTGCAAACCTGAAAGCTGCCAACACAACCAGGGCTTTGTTAAATTGTTTAAAACGTCTTTTGTGTCGTGCAAACCGTTTTTCTAATTTAGATTCTTTATTTTTTTTTTTCCCTTCAAATTTTGTAACTTAGTAGGGACCTGGTTCTCATTGCGTAATCTGCAGAATAACAGACTGTTTTCTAATTTTCACCCATTCTAATTGTCATGTAAATTCCCGACCCTATAGATTTAGTCAGGACTTGAAGTTTCTACTAGGGACTAGTAAGTTGTGTCTCTTCTTATATTTAACTGAGTGGATAAAGCGTTTTGTTTGTTTTTTTGTTTGTTTTTTTACCTGCCTAGTTACTTTTTTCTCTTCTCTTTGGTAAATATAGTGATATTTTTCCACCTCTGGTCATATAGTTAAAGTATCATGAAACCCAGAATTTTTCTTTCATGATTCAGGAACAGCAGCATTTTTAAACAACTTTACAATTTTCTTATATTATTAGATTAGCTTCATTCTTTTGGTATCCTTTGTTGAAGTAGCAAATATGCTACACATTAAGTGAGTCAAGACAAGAGACATGTATGTACAGCTATCAATCAGCAGATAGCTCTCAGTAGTGCATTGGTGCTCCTGAGCCTATGTAGGTATGCTTTTCAACAAAGAATACTAATAGAAACAAGGCAAATTAGAAAGTTTCCTAAGATTGTATATTTTTACTGAATTATGAAAGTTTAATTTTGACCATACGGTCCCTTTTATAGAATGTTAGATTTAAGAACGAAGCAGTGCTGGGCTAAAGTTTTTGACCATTTACTTGTTTTCATTTTTTAAGCTATTATTGAAAAGTCTCTGTAGCCAGTTTTGTTTTCTGTACAGAGCATCAGTACACAGTAAATGTGATTCTTCCAGCAGTATTATGGGAGAGTTTTTAGGCAGTTTTGGGAATTATGAGAAGTTCCTGTCTGAGACCGGCTGCACCTGTATCCCCCACCCCTGTGACTTTATCTCTCGCCAACTGTTGTGTTCCCACACCCTGGGCTGGGCCAGTGAGATTAGTGCCGCGTCTGTAAGGACTGACCAACTAGATATTGTCACAAGTATCTAATGAGCCCTTTAACAATAAACTATTGTATCACTTTACAGAAATCTGATCTCTCTTTAACCGAGGCTTCAATGTGTCCTGTATGTCCAGAGATTTCAGTCATTTCATTTAAAGTGACATAGAGTATTAGTAAAATGCTCTGTGCTGGAACATTATATCATTGCACTTGTACCGAAGCAATAGGGGTTAAACACTCAAATGCTTCTGACTCAGTAGCCGGAACAGTTGTACATTGCTGGTCTAACTGTGATTAACCCCTTTGGCAGAGGGATAAACGCACTGTTCTGCTAAAGCACCAGTAGAATAATAAAACTATCACATTAGGTCATTCTATTATTGGTCCTTTTAAGTGTGGCCGGCATGATTATTATAGTTTATGTAATAGGAATAGTTTGTTCCTGGGGACCTGTGTTGTGGCTGGTCCTGCTGTTTCGAGGCAAATGACATAAATGTCCCATAGGTCACATCCTACATATCATTAATTTGTCAGGAAGTTTAAACTTTGTTCTCCTAGCTCAGCACAGAGTTAATTAGTCCAGACTAGTAGTTAATACAAGAATGTACAGGTGGTTGCAGAATGTTGCCTCTTGGGGTAAAGGACAATTCATGTTTATGTATATGGTTTATTAGTTTAGCTTTCTCCATCCTTTTTATTTATTTAATTCTGGTAAATGTTTGTGTACCAGAATATTTATAGATCTGTTTTGTATTCCATCATTTTTGAATACGTTAAAGATCTCTTCAGATTAGTACATTTAAATATATACAAATCTACTAAAGAGAATAGTGTTTGTGGGATGTCCTGTTCTCTGTATCATGCAGGTTATAGATCTGTAGAGCTTTTAAGGATAACCGGTTTATCACAGGGGGTGAAAGGTCTGGAGGCATGACCCTATGTACACAGGTGGCAGCTGCCCCTTCTCACCAGCCTGTGCTGTGATTGGTTGGCATGTGTCCTCATTTGCATGGTCTAGTAAACGTTTATTTGAAGTCCCTGCATTAGGACAGTCTGGCTATGACCAGGAGTTAACCATGTGGCTCCTGTGCAGGTGTTTGCGATCAGGGTCTCGTCTGTCCCCAGTGTGCTGGACTCCGTCTGTGTCTTACAGAGCAGCCACTTCTCTTGCAGGGTCCACTGAGCCAGATAAGAACATTAGTTTTTCGGATGGACAGGCATTCAGGCTAAAGAGCAGATGGGAGGTGATCCGAGGGCTCCTTATATTTCGGATGTGTTCTGTACCAGTTTTGGTCAGGCACTCTGAGAAGGTGGGTGACAGAAGGGGAGATGGGTGGGAGAAGAGAGAATTGAACCAGAAACTAAAGTGTAATCAATTAGTAAATGGGGACTAAACAATTCATGTTTTATGTCATTGAATTTACAGTATACTTTTTTATTTAACATCTTTGTCACAAGCTAGGGACACTCAAGTCAAAATTAAACTTTACTGATTCAGATAGAGCAATAATTTTAAACAACTTTCCAATTTACTTCCATTAACAAAACATGCACAGTCTTTTCATATTAACACTTTTTGAGTCACCAGCTCCTATTGAGCATGTGCAAGAATTCACAGCATATACGTATAAGCATTAGTGATTGGCTGATGGCTGTCACATGATACAGGGGGGAGTGGAAATAGACAACTGTGAAATTTGTCAGAAAAAAAAATCTACTCATTTGAAGTTCAGACTAAGTGAAATTGCATTGTCTTTGTATCGTGCATTTGTTCAAATCTACTGTATTTACTGCTCCTTTTAAGATAAAACCTTTTTTTGTGTAGCATAAGTATTTTATTTTAAATTACTGTCATTGGGTATTGGCGCCATGTACTGACTTCCTTTTAAAGGTACCCTTGATCTGCCACCTAGCTTTAGAATGTGACGGCTTATTCTAATATATCCCTCAATACTGATTAAACGCATAAAATCCTACAGGCCTTACCTCTGCTAAGCAGCTGCATTGATTTAAAGGGATGTTTAACTCACTATTAAATCACACAAAATAGGTGAATCGTGCATAGGGATTTTTTTTTGTTTTTTCATAATTGTGCTCACGTTTCTGTAACTTAGAGACATCAAATACCTTTCAACTGCAATTTTCTTAGCAAAAATGTCATTGTTTAGCACTTCGTTATCTGATTTCCTCCCTCATCCCCCAGATGAGGCTAATTATGGACAGATAGACTCGTGAAAATCTGTGCACTTCCAGTTCTCAGCATTGAAAAACCTTTAAAGGGATAATCTACCCCAGAATTGTTATTGTGAAAGCATTACTCAGTTTTACATAACCGACACTGTTATATTAATATACATTTTACCTCTGTGATTACCTTGTATATAAGCCTCTGCAGACTGCCCCTTTATTTCAGTTCTTTTGACAGACATGCATTTAAGCCAATCGGTGCCCTCTCATAGGTAACTCCAAAGGACTGAGCACAATGGTATCTATATCTGGCACACATTAACTATCCCTGTCTAGCTGTGAAAAGCTATCAAAATGCAGAGGCGGCCTTCAAGGGCTTAGAAATTAGCATATGAACCTACCTAGGTTTAGCTTTCAACAACGAATGCCAAGAGAACAGAGCAAATTTGATTATAAAAGTAAATTGGAAAGTTGTTTAAAATTGCATGTCCTATCTGAATCATGAAAGTTTAATTTTAACTAGACTGTCCCTTTTCAGAGTTAGATTACAGAAAAATTAAAAATGTTATTACAAATTAAAAGGGTTTACTGCACCTTTAACTCTGAAAAGTGTGTATTCTTACCTGACGAGGCTATAGTGCGTCTTGCAGAATTTAAAATTGTGACCGTGCAACATGCTACACAGTGATTGATTTATCAGTGCAGGATCTTATTTATATTTGTAACTGACCACAACCAAAATAAAAATCAACATACTAAAGAGATACTTTAAGGTTATGTCCCTGGGCTTCTATAAGATATTAAACTAACAACATTTGTTTAATATTTATAAAACATTTTATGTGCAGGTATTTTGCAGTATAGTATTTAATATACACTAAGCATGTAAAAAATGCTGCTTCCGGCCTGTACCTGTCGTTCGTTTCCTCCTTCAGTTGATGTCAGTCTCACGCAGTATCATGGGTCACCGCCTCTTTGAGTTCGCCATGAAAGGCTCTGTATATGGACAGTTTGTGGCAGGCGAAAATCTACCTGAAATCCAGCGGTGTGTGAATAGACTAAAAGAGCTGAAAATCCGTCCCATGTTGGCAGTGCCCATCGAGGAGGACCTAGGGGAGGGCAAGAGTGGGTGAGACTGACCCTATCCAACTAGCTCTCTGAATTTCTGTGTCTGTGTAATTTAGATTGTCTAATACTCTATATCTGAATAGCTCTGTACATTTAAAGGTAAATGTAAACGGGCGTATAACTTGACTAAATACCCTGTAAAATGTTATATCGTGCATATTTATTTTGCCTCCTTTTCATCTAATTTAAATTTGAAAATGTGTCTTTACCCCCTGCTAAGGCGCAAGAGCATATTATAGCCATTGGTACCCTGACCGAGCAACATGCTACTTAATTGTTGCTTAATCCGTCCAGGGACTCTAACTGGCCACAGAAGAGGAGATAAGATAAAGGACTGGGGTAAAAAAACAAGGCACAGCTGGCACTTTTGAGGATTGGGGTGCTACAGTAATACATTTCAGTGCATAATACCCCATCTTCCTTCTACGATCACCACTTAGTAAAACAGCTGAAGTGACAGATTAAGGGTCTGGATATCCCAGTGCTCCTGATATGTTGCTGGTGTAATCTATTAGTGTGTTACAGAGGATATTATTAAAGGGACGTTAAACTGCTGGGTACTGCTACACAAGAATGGTTACTACTCATAAGGCAGATTTTGTCCGCTGTGCCTGTGGCTCTCTTCAATGCCCTGCTCTTATCTTAACCCTTACTGGTACCATTTGATCAAGTTCTATATTGTCATACTGGGTGCTGCCATCTTGAAACTCTGTGACAGAGGGGGGTACGCAGTCACAGATCTGTGATGTTGCTGGATTTTTTACAGCACTATGGGTTAGCATTGCATGATACAGAACGAGTGAATGAGCTTTACATTTTTGTAGTGGCTATGTTGCTGTTATCATACTGGACATCATAACATTTCCCAGTGGATTTCCGAGATGTGGGAGGTTAATATGCTTGTGGGAAATGGCTAACCAGTATTTTGTTGGTTGGGCGCTTTGGGGGGCAGGGGTCTGTGGGTGGGGGTCACTATGGGAGGCAAGGGTCTGTGGGTGGGGCGCTTTGGGAAGCAGAGTTCTGTGCATGGGGCCACTATGGCAGGTAGAGATCTGTGGGTGGGGACCAATATGGGAGGTAGTCTGTGGGGGGGGGGGGTGCTTTGGGAGGCAGGGGTCTGTGGGTGGGGGTGCAGGGGTCTGTGGGTGTGGGTAATTTGGGAGGCTGGGATCTGTGGGTGGGGCGCTTTGGGAAAAAGGGGTCTGTGGGTGGGGGCCACTATGAGAAACAGGGGTCTGTGGGTGGGGACCAATATGGGAGGTAGTGGTCTGTGGGGGGGGGGGGGTGCTGTGGGAGGCAGGGGTCTGTGGGTGGGGGCCACTAACGGTGGGGGGCACTATGGGAGGCAGGGGTCTGTAGGTGTGTGCGCTTTTGGAGGCAGGGGTCTATGGGTGGGGGCCACTATGGGAGGCTGGCGTCTGTTGATGTGGGGCCACTATGGGAGGCAGGGGTCTGTGGGTGGGGTGCTTTGGGAGGCAGGGGTCTGTGGGTGGGGGCCCCTTTGGAAGGCAGAGTTCTGTGGGTGGGGCGCTTTGGGAGGCAGGGGTCTGTTGGTGGGGGCCACTTTGGGAGGCAGAGGTCTGTGGGTGGGGCGCTTTGGGAGGCAGGGGTCTGTGGGGTGCCACTATTGGAAGTGGATTCTTAGGTGGGGTCTGTGGTGGGACAGGGTTTTAGATGGGTCATGGGTATAGCTCAGACATCCATTGAAACCAGGACAATAAATGGCTGCAGGTGAGAATCAGACCAGACCTCCCATTCCGTGACAATCCCACATGATGTTGTATGGTAGGGGGGGTCTATATTATTCATATGGGATATAAAGCTCGTGCTCTGTATTGTGGGTGTGTTGCTTGTAAATTGCATTGTTCACCCGTGAAGAAGCCATCAACATCCCTGATCTGTGAATGATCACCGCTTCTGTCACTGGGTGCAGTAATGTGTGAGCTCCAAGATGGCAGCACCCAGTATCAAAATACTGAGCTTTACCAACAAGCACCTGTAAAGGGTTAAAATAAGAGACTTTCTCTGGAGAGTGCTGCGGGCACGGTGCGTATTAGCCATTCTGTTGTATTCAGCAGTTTAATTCCCTTTTAGAACAAAGGAACATCTCATTGATTAGTACAGTGACCATAGAAATGTCTTCTGCGTGGAAGAAGGTCTTTCTATGATGATAGTGTTGTTATCAGGGCAGTGATGTATTTAGGTTTTGTGCTGCCCTAGGCACTCAAAATTCTGCTAGAAAGGGTGCTGTTGAACCGGGGGGCCCTACACAGCCTTTGCTTGGGGCCCAGCAAGGTCTTATTACCCCCCTTGTTTTATGTTTATATATTCCTATCTATTTAATAAACTGCTTACTACCTATATCTCGCTCAGTCTTTTTCCTGTGTCATTAACTACAGGGAGCAATGGTACGAGCAGAATGAAGACACCATGATGAAGTGTGTGGATCTCTCGGCTGCAGAAGGGGAACGACCTATGATGCAGCTGAAAATTACTGCCCTGATGAGTGCTGATCTGTGTGTGAGTCAGGGGGTGGGAAACAGTGGAGGATAGGGAGGTGGTTGTAAGAAAAAGGAGTTGGATATTAAGAAATATTAGACAAGAAACAAACTAAAGAAATAGGAAAAGAACAACAAGAGACAAGGTAGGAGAGGAGGAACCACGAAAAAATGGGGCAGATTTTGGTAGAAAGAAATGTTTAAATAGATATAGATTTATAGAAGGTTGTGAAGAGAGAATCATTGGAAATAAACAGTGTAAGGTCAGCTGAGAAATTATAAATTGGAGTTAGGAGAGAAAAAATGCAGTGTGGCCCTTGCATGTTACTGAAGGTCAACCAAAGAAGCCTACATGGAACCTTAAAGGGACATTACACACTTGATGGTTATATAAAATGATAAATTGTACATATAAAGAAAAAATCTGCAATATGCTTTCATTATTTATTTTGTCCCCTTTTCCTGTAATTCTATTCTGAGATTGTGAGCTTTTCAGTTCCTGTTAGAAATGGAAGTGCAGAACACTGTTATATTTCCCACAGCCACTCTAGTGACCTATTTATAACTGTCCCTAATTAGCTACAGCAGAGAAGGTAACCTAAGTTACAACATGGCAGCTCCCATTGTTTTATAGACACTAAAATGTTACACTTATTTTGTCAATATTTAAACAACTAATGAAACTTTAAAAAATACATCTTCATGTTATTCTCAGACTAATATTTTCCTTAAGAGCACCATTCTATCTAGCATTTTAGTGTTTAATGTCCCTTTAATAGAGTTGTCAACCCTCCCTGATTTCCAGGGATCTCCCTTATTTGCCCAAACTTTTTTCTCCCAGACTCCCTTATTTTTTTTACATGTAAAATCTTCATTTAATTTAATATTGTACTTTTGTACTCTTATGTTGTTAATAATATTTATGTATCTAACAGTTTAATCTATTTACTCCCACTGTGCCTAAACGGATAGGAAACCCAAACATTTTCTTTTGGGACTCCGACAGAACATATCATTTTTTAAAAGTTTCCAATTTACTTCTATATTTGTTAAAGAGATACCTAGGTAGGCATCTGGGGCACAGCATGGCAGGAAATAGTGCTGCCATCTAGTGGTCTTGCAAATGGACTTTGTTGCAAAACTACTGCCATATAGTGCTCAAGAAATGGGTCCCTGCTTTTCAAAAAAAGATACCAAGGGAACAAAGAAAAATGAATAATAGAAGTAAATTGGAAAGTTGTTTAAAGGGCCACTAAACCCAAAATCTTTCTTTCATGATTCAGATAGAGAATAGAAATTTAAACAACATTACAATTTACTTCCATTATTTATTTTGCTTCATTTTTTAAATATCCTTAGTTAATGAAAAAGCAATGCATATGGTGAGCCAATCACACGAGGCTTCTATGTGCAGCAACCAATCAGCAGCTAGTGAGCATATCTAGATATGCTTTTCATCAAAGAATATCAAGAGAATAAAACAAATTAGATAATATAAGTAAATTAGAAAGATGTTTAAAATTGCATTCTCTTTCTAAATCATAAAAGAAAAAATGTGGGTGGAATGTCCCTTTAAGGTCATATGCTTTATTTAAATCATGAAAGAAAATGTTTGAGTTCCATATCCCTTTTAATGAGAAATATAATTCATGGATTTGCAGAAAGTTGTTAAATGTATTAAAGGAACTATCTACATGATTTTTATTTATTGTTTAAAAAGACTGTGTGAATGAAGATGATTTATATGAAGAATTATGTTGTACCAAACTGGATACAATTGTAAAATAAATTGCCAAGAAAGCTTTTGACCGATTGAATTGGTCCTTTTTAAAAGAAGCCCTACTAAAATCCGGTTTTGATAATCACTTTATACATAAGATATTTGCCCTATATAACCAACCTTCTGCTAAAATTTGAATGAACAACACACTTTCACGCCCCTTTCAGATAAACAATGGGACCAGACAGGGGTGCCCTCTATCTCCTATATTATTCGTCTTAACAATCAAAATCCTAGCTCCCCAAATTAGAGCTGACCCCAACATTAAAGGAATTAATGTAGGACCAAAAGAATATAAAACATCCTTATACGCAGATGATGTATTCCTCACCCTCACAAATGTAAAGGAATCAATGTCAGCCTTGATGCAAACCTTAAAGAGTTATGGAGAAGTATCCAATTTTAAGATAAATATAAAAAAATAGGAATTCCTTGGCCTGTCATAAACATCACAAGATATAGATATTCTTACATCACTTAATTTCATGGAGTGTTTCCCTTTTAACCTAAAGGGAGAGGTGGGAAAGAACTGGAGGTGAGAATCCTCAAACCTAAATCCTACTATACCTGAGTATAGGACAAGGTAGTGCCTAATGCCAAATTATAGTTAATTATTAATAAGAGAGAAAGAACAGAAGCATTAATTTGGCACACTTGGGGGGATTGTCATCTCATTCATATATGGTGGGTGATTTCATTGTGTAGTAAAATGATTTAATTAAAACATAATATTTATTATATACATAAGATAAAATATTTCCAGTGTTGTGGACCATGCCACTTGGAATACACTTATTCCCTAGTCGTGTGTAAATCAAAAGAAAATATATACATATATACTATAAAAGAAAAAAAGAAAGAAAACATATCCTATATTATAAAAGGCCAAGTGTGTTTGTCTGAAGCCGTCATGCGCAGTAGAGACTGCGCGCGGACAAACACACCTGGCCTTCAGCTGCAGAGTAGTGCGCACTGCGGAAGCTGCCTGGTGGGGGCGTGACCGGCGTCGGGCGTGCCGTGATTGGGGCGTGGCCTCACGGGAGGGGCGTGGCTGGCGGGAGAGACCAAAACGGAGGAAGGAAAGAAAGAAAGCGAGCAGAAGAGGGGGGAAGAGCAACAGAGTGGGAGAGAAAGAGGGGGAGAGAGAGGGGGGAGAGAGAGCTCAAAAGAGAGGGGGGAGAGAGAGAGCTCAAAAGAGAGGGGGGAGAGAGAGCTTAAAAGAGAGGTGGGAGAGAGAGCGCAAAAGAGGGAGAGAGAGAGAGCGCAAAAGAGAGGAGGAGAGAGCGCAAGAGAGGGGGAGAGAGCGCAAGAGAGGGGGAGAGAGAGAGCTCAAAAGAGAGGGGGAGAGAGAGCGCAAAAGAGAGGGGGAGAGAGAGCGCAAAAGAGAGGGGGAGAGTTTAAAAGAGAGCGCAAAAGAGAGGGGGGAGAGAGAGCGCAAAAGAGAGGGGGGAGAGTTTAAAAGAGAGCGCAAAAGAGGGGGAGAGAGCGCAAAAGAGAAGGGGGAGACAGAGTGCAAAAGAGGGAGAGAGAGAGCGCAAAAGAGAGGGGGAGAGAGCAAAAAAGAGGGGGAGAGAGCGCAAAAAAGAGGGGGAGAGAGCGCAAGGGGGAGAAAGCACAAAAGAGAGGGGGAGAGAGCGCAAAAAAGAGGGGGAGAGAGCGCAAAAAAGAGGGGGGAGAGAGCGCAAAAGAGTGGGGGGAGAGAACTCAAAAGAGAGGGGGGAGAGAGAGCTCAAAAGAGAGGGGGGAGAGAGAGCTCAAAAGAGCGGGGGGGAGAGAGTGCACAAAATAGGGGGAGAGAGAGTGCAAAAGAGAGGGGGAGAGAGCGCAAAAGAGAAGGGGGAGAGAGAGCAAAAGAGAGGGGGAGAGAGCAAAAGAGAGGGGAAGAGAGAGCAAAAGAGAGGGGAAGAGAGCAAAAGAGAGGGGGGAGAGAGAGAGCACAAAAGAGGGGGGAGAGAATGCAAAAGAGAGGGGGGAGAGAGAGAGCGCAAAAGAGGGGGGAGAGAGAGAGCAAAAGAGGGGGGAGAGAGCAAAATAGGGGAGAGAGAGAGCAAAAGAGGGCGGGAGAGAGCAGATGAGGGGGGGAAGAGAGAGAGCGAGCAAAAGAGAAGAGAGAGAGCAAAAGAGGTGGGAGAGAGAGAGCAAAAGAGGGGAGAGAGAGAGCAAAAGAGGGGGAGAGTGGAAAATAAGGGGGAGAGAGAGCGCAAAAGAGAGGGGGGGAGAGAGGGAGCAAGGGTTAGAACCGCGCTACCTAAAAAATTGGCCCGTGTACACGGGCTTTAGGACTAGTATAGTATAAAAGAAATAGCACTGTATGCTCTCAGGTTCCGGAGTAATCTCCTAAACACCACAAATTGAAGTAGAGTAGGAGGAATTAACTAAGTTTAAATATAAATTCTGTAGAGGTGTACCGCAGCTGACTACAGAGGTTAAGTGTGAGAAACACAATTATTATAACAAGCTCATCTATTGCCTATAATGTGAGTTCCACAGATTATCGGTTTCCACACTCCCCTTGTCAACAACTCGGCTGCACAAGTTAACCTAAATAGGTGCCCAGAGATGGGCCAACAATTAACCAATATTATTCAACTTATAAGTAAAAGTTATACCCCGTTAGCTATATTTAGAGCAGCATTTTAACAGAGAGCTACAGTGCGAACGTCCTAACGCGCGTTTCGCATCAGCTTTTTCAAAGAGCCTTTGAAAAAGCTGATGCGAAACGCGCGTTAGGCCGTTCTCACTGTAGCTCTCTGTTAAAATGTTGCTCTAAATATAGCTAACGGGGTATAACTTTTACTTATAAGTTGAATAATATTGGTTAATTGTTGGCCCATCTCTGGGCACCTATTTAGGTTAACTTGTACAGCCGAGTTGTTGACAAGGGGAGTGTGGAAACCGATAATCTGTGGAACTCACATTATAGGCAATAGATGAGCTTGTTATAATAGTTGTGTTTCTCACACTTAACCTCTGTAGTCAGCTGCGGTACACCTCTACAGAATTTATATTTAAACTTAGTTAATTCCCCCTACTCTACTTCAATTTGTGGTGTTTAGGAGATTACTCCGGAACCTGAGAGCATACAGTGCTATTTCTTTTATACTATATATGTTTTCTTTCTTTTTTTCTTTTATAGTATATATGTATATATTTTCTTTTGATTTACACACGACTAGGGAATAAGTGTATTCCAAGTGGCATGGTCCACAACACTGGAAATATTTTATCTTATGTATATAATAAATGTTATGTTTTAATTAAATCATTTTACTACACAATGAAATCACCCTCCATATATGAATGAGATGACAATCCCCCCAAGTGTGCCAAATTAATGCTTCTGTTCTTTCTCTCTTATTAATAATCACTTAATTTCCGCCACCAACCAATAGCTATAAAATATCTTGGCATATAGTTATCATCTAATTTGGAGAAACTGGTTACATTAAATTATGACCCCCTTAAAACCCAGATCATATCTATGCTACAAATCTGGAGTCTCAAACCTATATCTTGGATAGGACGCATAAATGCTATTAAAATTATGATTTTTCCCAAGATTCTTTATGTTTTACAGACATTATCAATACCTCTCCCTAAACATACCCTTTTCCATCTACAAAAACTTATCAACGCTTATATTTGGCAAAATAAAAAAAACAGAATTGCCACTCAGACTTTATACCGCCCAAAAGACAAAGGAGGTCTTGGGGTCCCAAATTTGACACTCTATAGAGAAGCCACTTTCCTAACGAGAATAACTGACTGGAGCAAACAGGCCCCCGCACAAGGAATGGGTCTCAATTGAACATGAAATGTCACAATGTAGACAATTAGAAGGGCTATGTTGGCTCCCAACAAATAGAGACCAAATATACCCGGATTGACCGCTCCTTCCAAGGGAAACTTTAAAAACATGGTACAGGACTTTGAAAACACATAAAACAATTTCTTCACCTCACTCCCCACTAACGCCTCTCCTAGATAATCATACTTTCCCACTTTCACCTATAATTATAGATTCAGGAGAATTACCAATTCACAGAGCAAAACCATGTTATACCCTCCTCCAAGATAACAAATGAAAATCTCAAGCTGAAGTTACTGAGATACTAGGGGCTCAATTTAGCAACTGGTTCAAATATCTGCAGATATCTCACTATATTTCCTCTCATCCTGAAAAAACTAACATTTGTCGCCCACTTACACCTTTTGAAACTTTATGTGTGGTTACCGCACCCACGTAAGGGGATATTATCACTGACATACAAGCTTTTAATTTCAGGCTATCCCACCAACTGTTGGAGAGTTTGTAGCAACACAGGTACTTTTATACACATATTTTGGACATGTCCGACCTCAACACACTATTGGTCTAACATAAAGTCAGAGATTGAAAAAATCCTTACAATATCTTTACCAATGAGTCCCTGGACATTCTTATTTAATAAATGTCCCCAGTTAAATGTCTCCTACGCCAGGCATTATTAGGAATCATGATTAACACAGCTAAGTGCATTATTCCAGCCCACTGGAAGAACACTAACTTACCAGTTATACAACATTGGAGAGATAGGGTAGATATGACTCTCCACCTAGAAAAATACCACTATATTCAAAACAAAAAAATAGATGATTACCTGGCAATGTGTTTCATATGGGAAGAGTATATAGAACAATAACATTGAAATATTGATTAAAAAAAAATATTCATTCTACCGGGAGTACTTATTCATATACCACACACACACACAAACAGGTTAGGAGGTAACACAACTTGTTTTTGTACTATGGTATCTTCATTATTAAAGATTTATACTGTTACTAATATGTTGATATAATTTATCATACAACTTTTTGTCATGTCAAATATAGAATGAAATAAAGCTTTGTTTAGGGGGGCAAAAGTTGGCATCCCTAAACCCTAAAGATCATTTAATTGTGACCAATTGTGTGAAACATCATTTTTATTTGATTTTATGTACTTACGGAATATATATTGGTTATTGGTATAGTGTGATGTGTACAGTAAGCAAGTAGTGGGCATTTGTATGGCTGCCTCTCATTTCAAGTATGAAACAATGTTGTTCTCTACCCCCCTGAAAACACCTGCCCCATTTCCTTTTTGTCCACTTCCACACACTGAACATTTACACACTTTTGTAGTGGGTCAATACAATTACAGGGCAGCCCTTATACATTTGGATTTTTATATAACATATTGGTTGTTGCCCATAACTAGTATAGGCAGTAAAGTTTGGAGTAACCACCAGCCCCCCCCCTTTTATTTTTGTAACTAACATTTTACCTCTCACTTTCCTGTCCTCCCTTATTATCAAGGTTCCTATTCTCTCCCATATCTTCATTGTCTAAATCTTTACTCATCCTCTCTGCTATTGTTCCCCAAACGTTCTTACTATATTCTTATCACTGGTTCTGTATCTTCTCTAGCAAATTCCTCTCTTCTAGTGTTTCCTCCAATAGCTCTCCCTTCTTACAATCTATCTGCACTTTTTCTCATCCTGCAGAAGTTGTTATCTCATTGTCTATCTGACCCGGCTTTGAGAACTGAACTCACTCCTGAGAAGATTGTCTCAATCATGGAGGGGAAGGTGAGTTGTAACAATGTTGTGCTAACAATCACCCCCCTATTTATGACCATCTCCCTGTGGTCTGGAACAGTCACTTCCCTACCAAAACTTTTGTGAGACCAAACCTGGTGCCACATCTGTCACTGTCTAGTGTAGTGCTTAGACCTTTACTTGTCACTAACCATAGTTTACTCACATTACTGTTTGTGTCTCAGCGTTACTACAGGTCTGCTAGTGCCACATTGTTACTTCAGGTCACTAGCCATAGGTTGCTCACGTTACTACTTGTGTCTCAGCATTACTACAGGTCTGCTAGTGCCACATTGTTACTTCAGGTTACTAACCATAGGTTGCTCACATTACTGCTTGTGTCTCAGCGTTACTACAGGTCTGCTAGTGCCACATTGTTACTTCAAGTCACTAACCATAGGTTGCTCACATTACTGTTTGTGTCTCAGCGTTACTACAGGTCTGCTAGTGCCGCATTGTTACTTCAGGTCACTAACCATAGTTTACTCACATTACTGTTTGTGTCTCAGCGTTACTACAGGTCTGCTAGTGCCGCATTGTTACTTCAAGTCACTAACCATAGGTTGCTCACATTACTGCTTGTGTCTCAGCGTTACTACAGGTCTGCTAGTGCCGCATTGTTACTTCAGGTCACTAACCATAGGTTGCTCACATTACTGTTTGTGTCTCAGCGTTACTACAGGTCTGCTAGTGCCGCATTGTTACTTCAGGTCACTAACCATAGGTTGCTCACATTACTGCTTGTGTCTCAGCGTTACTACAGGACAGGTCTGCTAGTGCCGCACTGTTACTTCAGGTCACTTACCATAGGTTGCTCATGTTACTGCTTGTGTCTCAGCGATACTACAGGTCTGCTAGTGCCGCATTGTTACTTCAGGTTACTAACCATAGGTTGCTCACATTACTGCTTGTGTCTCAGCGATACTACAGGTCTGCTAGTGCCACATTGTTACTTCAGGTCACTAACCATAGGTTGCTCACGTTACTACTTGTGTCTCAGCATTACTACAGGTCTGCTAGTGCCGCATTGTTACTTCAGGTCACTAGCCATAGGTTGCTCACGTTACTACTTGTGTCTCAGCGTTACTACAGGACAGGTCTGCTAGTGCCACATTGTTACTTCAGGTCACTAGCCATAGGTTGCTCACGTTACTACTTGTGTCTCAGCATTACTACAGGTCTGCTAGTGCCGCATTGTTACTTCAGGTTACTAACCATAGGTTGCTCACATTACTGCTTGTGTCTCAGCGTTACTAGAGGACAGGTCTGCTAGTGCCACATTGTTACTTCAGGTCACTAACAATAGTTTACTCACATTACTGTTTGTGTCTCAGCATTACTACAGGTCTGCTAGTGCTACACTGTTACTTCAGGTCACTAACCATAGGTTGCTCACATTACTGCTTGTGTCTCAGCGTTACTACAGGACAGGTCTGCTAGTGCCGCACTGTTACTTCAGGTCACTAACCATAGGTTGCTCACATTACTGCTTGTGTCTCAGCGATACTACAGGTCTGCTAGTGCCGCATTGTTACTTCAGGTCACTAACCATAGGTTGCTCACATTACTGCTTGTGTCTCAGCGATACTACAGGTCTGCTAGTGCCACATTGTTACTTCAGGTCACTAGCCATAGGTTGCTCACATTACTGCTTGTGTCTCAGCGATACTACAGGTCTGCTAGTGCCACATTGTTACTTCAGGTTACTAACCATAGGTTGCTCACATTACTGCTTGTGTCTCAGTGTTACTACAGGACAGGTCTGCTAGTGCCACATTGTTACTTCAGGTCACTAGCCATAGGTTGATAAGAAGAAAAAATGGGGTTTATTTAGCAGCGCTAAAAAAAGCTAGGAAATGATGATACCAATCTAATTTATGTTTTATACAATCTATTTTATTTAAAAATTCTTATAACACATAAAAACAACAGCAAATGCTTTTCCTAATTAATAAAGGGACGTCTCCCTTATACAACACTTATAAAAACAGACTAGAACCATATAATCCTAGAATTTCAGGTATAAAGGAATTAATTCTATAGATAACATATGGCAAGCAACAAATTTCTAAGATAAATGGTGAATTAAATATTTAAAAGGCACAAATGTATCAATCCTAATAGCTTTACAGTTCTTCAGTAACAAATTCAGTTATAAAGTTACACAGTTACTTTCCTTGGACATATAATTGGCTCAGGTGTGCTGGATAGTTAAAAAGGCAAAAAACAGCCAATATTCTGATTTAGGTGCCAAAGCAATCGTGGTTAATGGAAATGGTTAATTTAACAGATGAATACCTTGATGTCTTTAAAGTTCAGTTTGCGTGTTTTAAAAAACGTAGTGCAAATTAGTGTAGAGGTACCTTAATCTGTCCTGGTTGCAACCGCTGATTATCTTCACTGTGAGGGATTCACAGACTGTTTGTTCCTGGTGCTTCTGATAAGTCACCTGACCTTCTCTTTGATTCAGAGGTCAGGGGTGATGATCCGTTCTGGTGATGTAGTTATCCTTTTTTTTGTTTTCCTTTCTTCTTATAGCCCAAATATTGTTTTCATCTGGGTTCCCTCAGACTTCTTAAGGTTTGAAGAAATCTTTGGTCAGTGTTTAGCAGTAACACCGTATTCCCTGAAGTTACCAAAGGTAGATTTTAACTTGCAGGGTCAGGAGAAAAGTTTAAAGTTGCAGGGTCACACAGCTTTGTGACAGTAGTAAATGAAGTTTAGTAGAGTGTAGCAGGTCCCATTCAACGCGTTTCACCCTTCTGGGCTTTTCTCCTGACCCTGCAAGTTAAAATCTACCTTTGGTAACTTCAGGGAATACGGTGTTACTGCTAAACACTGACCAAAGATTTCTTCAAACCTTAAGAAGTCTGAGGGAACCCAGATGAAAACAATATTTGGGCTATAAGAAGAAAGGAAAACAAAAAAAAGGATAACTACATCACCAGAACGGATCATCACCCCTGACCTCTGAATCAAAGAGAAGGTCAGGTGACTTATCAGAAGCACCAGGAACAAACAGTCTGTGAATCCCTCACAGTGAAGATAATCAGCGGTTGCAACCAGGACAGATTAAGGTACCTCTACACTAATTTGCACTACGTTTTTTAAAACACGCAAACTGAACTTTAAAGACATCAAGGTATTCATCTGTTAAATTAACCATTTCCATTAACCACGATTGCTTTGGCACCTAAATCAGAATATTGGCTGTTTTTTGCCTTTTTAACTATCCAGCACACCTGAGCCAATTATATGTCCAAGGAAAGTAACTGTGTAACTTTATAACTGAATTTGTTACTGAAGAACTGTAAAGCTATTAGGATTGATACATTTGTGCCTTTTAAATATTTAATTCACCATTTATCTTAGAAATTTGTTGCTTGCCATATGTTATCTATAGAATTAATTCCTTTATACCTGAAATTCTAGGATTATATGGTTCTAGTCTGTTTTTATAAGTGTTGTATAAGGGAGACGTCCCTTTATTAATTAGGAAAAGCATTTGCTGTTGTTTTTATGTGTTATAAGAATTTTTAAATAAAATAGATTGTATAAAACATAAATTAGATTGGTATCATCATTTCCTAGCTTTTTTTAGCGCTGCTAAATAAACCCCATTTTTTCTTCTTATCCACCATTTAGTTCTCTTTGAGGGAAGAACTTTTTTAGCAGCAGGAATCCACCTTTAGGCGCTCCTATCACACTACACATAACTAGCCATAGGTTGCTCACATTACTGCTTGTGTCTCAGCGTTACTACAGGACAGGTCTGCTAGTGCCGCACTGTTACTTCAGGTCACTAACCATAGGTTGCTCACATTACTGCTTGTGTCTCAGCGTTACTACAGGACAGGTCTGCTAGTGCCGCACTGTTACTTCAGGTCACTAACCATAGGTTGCTCACATTACTGCTTGTGTCTCAGCGTTACTACAGGACAGGTCTGCTAGTGCCGCACTGTTACTTCAGGTCACTAACCATAGGTTGCTCACATTACTGTTTGTGTCTCAGCGTTACTACAGGTCTGCTAGTGCCACATTGTTACTTCAGGTTACTAACCATAGGTTGCTCACATTACTGCTTGTGTCTCAGCGTTACTACAGGTCTGCTAGTGCCACATTGTTACTTCAGGTTACTAACCATAGGTTGCTCACATTACTGCTTGTGACTCAGCGTTACTACAGGTCTGCTAGTGCCGCACTGTTACTTCAGGTCACTAACCATAGGTTGCTCACATTACTGCTTGTGTCTCAGCGTTACTACAGGACAGGTCTGCTAGTGCCGCACTGTTACTTCAGGTCACTAACCATAGGTTGCTCACATTACTGTTTGTGTCTCAGCGTTACTACAGGTCTGCTAGTGCCACATTGTTACTTCAGGTTACTAACCATAGGTTGCTCACATTACTGCTTGTGTCTCAGCGTTACTACAGGTCTGCTAGTGCCACATTGTTACTTCAGGTTACTAACCATAGGTTGCTCACATTACTGCTTGTGTCTCAGCGTTACTACAGGTCTGCTAGTGCCGCATTGTTACTTCAGGTCACTAACCATAGGTTGCTCACATTACTGCTTGTGTCTCAGCGTTACTACAGGACAGGTCTGCTAGTGCCGCACTGTTACTTCAGGTCACTAACCATAGTTTACTCACATTACTGTTTGTGTCTCAGCGTTACTACAGGTCTGCTAGTGCCACATTGTTACTTCAGGTTACTAACCATAGGTTGCTCACATTACTGCTTGTGTCTCAGCGATACTACAGGTCTGCTAGTGCCACATTGTTACTTTAGGTCACTAACCATAGGTTGCTCACATTACTGCTTGTGTCTCAGTGACACTACAGATCTGCTAGTGCCACATTGTTACTTCAGGTTACTAACCATAGGTTGCTCACATTACTGCTTGTGTCTCAGCGATACTACAGGTCTGCTAGTGCCACATTGTTACTTCAGGTCACTAACCATAGGTTGCTCACATTACTGCTTGTGTCTCAGCGATACTACAGGTCTGCTAGTGCCACATTGTTACTTCAGGTCACTAACCATAGGTTGCTCACATTACTGCTTGTGTCTCAGCGTTACTACAGGTCTGCTAGTGCCACATTGTTACTTGAGGTCACTAACCATAGTTTACTCACATTACTGTTTGTGTCTCAGTGACACTACAGGTCTGCTAGTGCCGCATTGTTACTTCAGGTCACAAACCATAGTTTACTCACATTACTGCTTGTGTCTCAGCGTTACTACAGGTCTACTAGTGCCGCACTGTTACTTCAGGTCACTAACCATAGTTTACTCACATTACTGCTTGTGTTTCAGCGTTACTACAGGTCTACTAGTGCCGCACTGTTACTTCAGGTCACTAACCATAGTTTACTCACATTACTGCTTGTGTCTCAGCGTTACTACAGGTCTGCTAGTGCCGCATTGTTACTTCAGGTCACTAACCATAGTTTACTCACATTACTGCTTGTGTCTCAGCGTTACTACAGGTCTGCTAGTGCCACATTGTTACTTCAGGTCGCTAACCATAGTTTACTCACATTACTGCTTGTGTCTCAGCGTTACTACAGGACAGGTCTGCTAGTGCCACATTGTTACTTCAGGTCACTAACCATAGGTTGATCACATTACTGCTTGTGTCTCAGCGTTACTACAGGTCTGCTAGTGCCACATTGTTACTTCAGGTCGCTAACCATAGGTTGATCACATTACTGCTTGTGTCTCAGCGTTACTACAGGTCTGCTAGTGCCGCAGTGTTACTTCAGGTCACTAAGCATAGGTTACTCACATTACTGCTTGTGTATCAGCGATACTACAGGTCTGCTAGTGCTGCATTGTTACTTCAGGTCACTAACCATAGGTTGCTCACATTACTGCTTGTGTCTCAGCGTTACTACAGGTCTGCTAGTGCCACATTGTTACTTCAGGTCGCTAACCATAGGTTGATCACATTACTGCTTGTGTCTCAGCGTTACTACAGGTCTGCTAGTGCCACATTGTTACTTCAGGTCACTAACCATAGTTTACTCACATTACTGTTTGTGTCTCAGCGTTACTACAGGTCTGCTAGTGCCACATTGTTACTTCAGGTCGCTAACCATAGGTTGCTCACATTACTGCTTGTGTCTCAGTGACACTACAGGTCTGCTAGTGCCACATTGTTACTTCAGGTCGCTAACCATAGGTTGATCACATTACTGCTTGTGTCTCAGCGTTACTACAGGTCTGCTAGTGCCACATTGTTACTTCAGGTCACTAACCATAGTTTACTCACATTACTGTTTGTGTCTCAGCGTTACTACAGGTCTGCTAGTGCCACATTGTTACTTCAGGTCACTAACCATAGTTTACTCACATTACTGTTTGTGTCTCAGCGTTACTACAGGTCTGCTAGTGCCACATTGTTACTTCAGGTCGCTAACCATAGGTTGATCACATTCCTGCTTGTGTCTCAGCGTTACTACAGGTCTGCTAGTGCCACATTGTTACTTCAGGTCACTAACCACAGGTTGCTCACATTACTGCTTGTGTCTCAGCGTTACTACAGGTCTGCTAGTGCCACATTGTTACTTCAGGTCACTAACCATAGGTTGCTCACATTACTGCTTGTGTCTCAGCGTTACTACAGGTCTGCTAGTGCCACATTGTTACTTCAGGTCACTAACCATAGGTTGCTCACATTACTGCTTGTGTCTCAGCGTTACTACAGGTCTGCTAGTGCCACATTGTTACTTCAGGTCACTAACCATAGGTTGCTCACATTACTGCTTGTGTCTCAGCGATACTACAGGTCTGCTAGTGCCACATTGTTACTTCAGGTCACTAACCATAGTTTACTCACATTACTGCTTGTGTCTCAGCGATACTACAGGTCTGCTAGTGCTACACTGTTACTTTAGGTCACTAACCATAGTTTACTCACATTACTGCTTGTGTCTCAGCGATACTACAGGACAGGTCTGCTAGTGTTGCACTGTTACTTCAGGTCACTAACCATAGGTTGCTCACATTACTGCTTGTGTCTCAGCGATACTACAGGACAGGTCTGCTAGTGCCGCATTGTTACTTCAGGTCACTAACCATAGGTTGCTCACATTACTGCTTGTGTCTCAGCGATACCACAGGTCTGCTAGTGCCACATTGTTACTTCAGGTCACTAACCATAGGTTACTCACATTACTGCTTGTGTCTCAGCATTACTACAGGACAGGTCTGCTAGTGCCACATTGTTACTTCAGGTCACTAACCATAGGTTGCTCACATTACTGCTTGTGTCTCAGCGATACTACAGGTCTGCTAGTGCCGCACTGTTACTTCAGGTCACTAACCATAGGTTACTCACATTACTGCTTGTGTCTCAGCGATACTACAGGTCTGCTAGTGCCGCACTGTTACTTCAGGTCACTAACCATAGGTTGCTCACATTACTGCTTGTGTCTCAGTGACACTACAGGTCTGCTAGTGCCACATTGTTACTTCAGGTCACTAACCATAGGTTGCTCACATTACTGCTTGTGTCTCAGCGATACTACAGGTCTGCTAGTGCCGCACTGTTACTTCAGGTCACTAACCATAGGTTGCTCACATTACTGCTTGTGTCTCAGTGACACTACAGGTCTGCTAGTGCCACATTGTTACTTCAGGTCACTAACCATAGGTTGCTCACATTACTGCTTGTGTCTCAGCGATACTACAGGTCTGCTAGTGCCGCATTGTTACTTCAGGTCACTAACCATAGGTTACTCACATTACTGCTTGTGTCTCAGCGATACTACAGGACAGGTCTGCTAGTGTTGCACTGTTACTTCAGGTCACTAGCCATAGGTTGCTCACATTACTGCTTGTGTCTCAGCGATACTACAGGACAGGTCTGCTAGTGTTGCACTGTTACTTCAGGTCACTAACCATAGGTTGCTCACATTACTGCTTGTGTCTCAGCGATACTACAGGACAGGTCTGCTAGTGTTGCACTGTTACTTCAGGTCACTAACCATAGGTTGCTCACATTACTGCTTGTGTCTCAGCGATACTACAGGACAGGTCTGCTAGTGTTGCACTGTTACTTCAGGTCACTAACCATAGGTTACTCACATTACTGCTTGTGTCTCAGCGTTACTACAGGACAGGTCTGCTAGTGTTGCACTGTTACTTCAGGTCACTAACCATAGGTTACTCACATTACTGCTTGTGTCTCAGCGTTACTACAGGTCTGCTAGTGTTGCACTGTTACTTCAGGTCACTAACCATAGGTTACTCACATTACTGCTTGTGTCTCAGCGTTACTACAGGTCTGCTAGTGTTGCACTGTTACTTCAGGTCACTAACCATAGGTTGCTCACATTACTGCTTGTGTCTCAGCGATACTACAGGTCTGCTAGTGCCACATTGTTACTTCACGTCACTAACCATAGGTTGCTCACATTACTGCTTGTGTCTCAGCGATACTACAGGTCTGCTAGTGCCGCACTGTTACTTCAGGTCACTAACCATAGGTTACTCACATTACTGCTTGTGTCTCAGCGATACTACAGGACAGGTCTGCTAGTGTTGCACTGTTACTTCAGGTCACTAACCATAGGTTGCTCACATTACTGCTTGTGTCTCAGCGTTACTACAGGTCTGCTAGTGCCACATTGTTACTTCAGGTCACTAACCATAGGTTACTCACATTACTGCTTGTGTCTCAGCGATACTACAGGACAGGTCTGCTAGTGCCGCACTGTTACTTCAGGTCACTAACCATAGTTTACTCACGTTACTACTTGTGTCTCAGCATTACTTCAGGTCTACTATTGTCATAGTATTTCCTGTACCTCAGTGAATACAACCTCAGAAGTTACAGAGCTGGAAGAACACATTTAGGGTGCACTCACATGGTTCATGGTGTGTATAAGCACATTATATAGACCACATGACTGATGAAATCAACTAAATTCCTTATTCAATGAAGCTTGAAAGATAGATTAAAAAGGAACACATAGGATAGTACTGTTGTAATTAAAAAATAAATTGCAATGTTACGTGTAGGTGTGTGTCTAAAACCAATTTGTCTATTAAAACTGACATATGCGCTCAACGCGTTTCGCTCAGTACTCAGCCTTCCTCAGTAACCAGTGCAGTGGAAGTTATGGAGCTTCCTGTGTCTCAGTTTGATCACACTTCTGAAGTTTGATTTTTGTTGTTCCTTGTTGGCAGGAATCCGCCTTTTATTTTCTATCAGAGCAGCAGAACCAGCACTTGCAGAACTCTGTGCGGAGACTAAGCCGTGTTGGAAAGGTTAGAGATTAATCTATATGACAGGTTGTATGGTTTTAGCATGTATAAATACACTTTATGCATTATAGTGTCTTTTTTTAACAATTCTTTATATTTCAGAGACAGCACAGTACAGATATATGTAGTAATTTATAACATGTTTTTTATGTATATGCAGATTTATATGTCCATTAGCGAAAACTTGATAATGCAATACTTCCCCATCAAATGCTAAAAAATATTGAAATTGTGAAATTAACTCCCCAATCAAATTATCTGGTGTGGGGGTGTACAACACCAATATTTGGGACAAGAGTTTCTTCAGAAACTCTTAACTTTCATGTCTTATGTTTGTATATTTGTAAAGGGCTTTGAGTCTCACAGGGAGAAAAGTGCTATAAAAATCACAAATTATTATTATTATATATGAGTTCCCACAATCCTCGGCTTTCAAGTGCCTTCACTGGGAATGTCTTCATTTATATTTTTAAACCTTAACATCTAACAATTACTGCATGTTTTTTAATTAAAAAAAGCAAGAAAAGAAAACTGATCAGACAACATTTTGCATTGCAAATTTAATTACGTAATGTGCCCTTAATAACTGAAACTAAATAAATAAAAACCAACAAATTTAGTTCAAAATGTTTATATTTCCAGTCACTGAAGGTGCCCACAAAACTTCCCAATTTGAAAAAAAAATTGTATACGCAATTCAATGTAATATGGACCTGAAAAACAGGGTTTATTATTTTATAGTCTAATATATATATAGGTCTAGGAATTATTGTGTGACTACACATTGGTCTAGGGGTAGAGTCAAAGGCCTAGATTTGGAGTTTGGCGGTAGAAGGGCTGTTAACGCTCCGCGGGCTTTTTTCTGGCCGCACCATAAATTTAACTCTGGTATCGAGAGTTCAAACAAATGCTGCGTTAGGCTCCAAAAAAGGAGCGTAGAGCATTTTTACCGCAAATGCAACTCTCGATACCAGAGTTGCTTACGGACGCGGCCAGCCTCAAAAACGTGCTCGTGCACGATTCCCCCATAGGAAACAATGGGGCTGTTTGAGCTGAAAAAAAACCTAACACCTGCAAAAAAGCAGCGTTCAGCTCCTAACGCAGCCCCATTGTTTCCTATGGGGAAACACTTCCTACGTCTGCACCTAACACTCTAACATGTACCCCGAGTCTAAACACCCCTAACCTTACACTTATTAACCTCTAATCTGTCGCCCCCGCTATCGCTGACCCCTGCATATTTTTTTTAACCCCTAATCTGCCGCTCCGTAAACCGCCGCAACCTACGTTATCCCTATGTACCCCTAATCTGCTGCCCTAAGATCGCCGACCCCTATATTATATTTATTAACCCCTAATCTGCCCCCCTCAACGTCACCGACACCTGCCTACACTTATTAACCCCTAATCTGCCGAGCGGACCTGAGCGCTACTAATAATAAAGTTATTAACCCCTAATCCGCCTCACTAACCCTATCATAAATAGTATTAACCCCTAATCTGCCCTCCCTAACATCGCCGACACCTACCTTCAATTATTAACCCCTAATCTGCCGAGCGGACCTCACCGCTATTCTAATAAATGTATTAACCCCTAAAGCTAAGTCTAACCCTAACACTAACACCCCCCTAACTTAAATATAATTTACATCTAACGAAATAAATTAACTCTTATTAAATAACTTATTCCTATTTAAAGCTAAATACTTACCTGTAAAATAAATCCTAATATAGCTACAATATAAATTATAATTATATTATAGCTATTTTAGGATTAATATTTATTTTACAGGCAACTTTGTAATTATTTTAACCAGGTACAATAGCTATTAAATAGTTAAGAACTATTTAATAGTTACCTAGTTAAAATAATAACAAATTTACCTGTAAAATAAATCCTAACCTAAGATATAATTAAACCTAACACTACCCTATCAATAAATTAATTAAATAAACTACCTACAATTAACCTAACACTACACTATCAATAAATTAATTAAACACAATTCCTACAAATAAATACAATTAAATAAACTAGCTAAAGTACAAAAAATAAAAAAGAACTAAGTTACAAAAAATAAAAAAATATTTACAAACATAAGAAAAATATTACAACAATTTTAAACTAATTACACCTACTCTAAGCCCCCTAATAAAATAACAAAGCCCCCCAAAATAAAAAATTCCCTACCCTATTCTAAATTAAAAAAGTTAAAAGCTCTTTTACCTTACCAGCCCTGAACAGGGCCCTTTGCGGGGCATGCCCCAAGAATTTCAGCTCTTTTGCCTGTAAAAAAACATACAATACCCCCCCCCCCCAACATTACAACCCACCACCCACATACCCCTAATCTAACACAAACCCCCCTTAAATAAACCTAACACTAAGCCCCTGAAGATCTTCCTACCTTGTCTTCACCATCCAGGTTCACCGATCCGTCCTGAAGAGCTCCTCCGATGTCCTGATCCAAGCCTAAGCGGGGGGCTGAAGAGGTCCATGATCCGGTCAAAGTCTTCATCCAAGCGGGGCAGAAGAGGATCTTCCATCCGATTGAAGTCATCATCCAGGCGGCATCTTCTATGGTCTTCCATCCGGAGCGAAGCGGCAGGATCCTGAAGACCTCCAGCGCGGAACATCCATCCGGCCCGACGACTGAACGACGAATGACTGTTCCTTTAAGGGACGTCATCCAAGATGGCGTCCCTCGAATTCCGATTGGCTGATAGGATTCTATCAGCCAATCGGAATTAAGGTAGGAATTTTCTGATTGGCTGATGGAATCAGCCAATCAGAATCAAGTTCAATCCGATTGGCTGATCCAATCAGCCAATCAGATTGAGCTCGCATTCTATTGGCTGTTCCGATCAGCCAATAGAATGCGAGCTCAATCTGTTTGGCTGATTGGATCAGCCAATCGGATTGAACTTGATTCTGATTGGCTGATTCCATCAGCCAATCAGAAAATTCCTACCTTAATTCCGATTGGCTGATAGAATCCTATCAGCCAATCGGAATTCGAGGGACGCCATCTTGGATGACGTCCCTTAAAGGAACAGTCATTCGTCGTTCAGTCGTCGGGCCGGATGGATGTTCCGCGCTGGAGGTCTTCAGGATCCTGCCGCTTCGCTCCGGATGGAAGACCATAGAAGATGCCGCCTGGATGATGACTTCAATCGGATGGAAGATCCTCTTCTGCCCCGCTTGGATGAAGACTTTGACCGGATCATGGACCTCTTCAGCCCCCCGCTTGGGCTTGGATCAGGACATCGGAGGAGCTCTTCAGGACGGATCGGTGAACCTGGATGGTGAAGACAAGGTAGGAAGATCTTCAGGGGCTTAGTGTTAGGTTTATTTAAGGGGGGTTTGTGTTAGATTAGGGGTATGTGGGTGGTGGGTTGTAATGTTGGGGGGGGTATTGTATGTTTTTTTTTACAGGCTAAAGAGCTGAAATTCTTGGGGCATGCCCCGCAAAGGGCCCTGTTCAGGGCTGGTAAGGTAAAAGAGCTTTTAACTTTTTTAATTTAGAATAGGGTAGGGAATTTTTTATTTTGGGGGGCTTTGTTATTTTATTAGGGGGCTTAGAGTAGGTGTAATTAGTTTAAAATTGTTGTAATATTTTTCTTATGTTTGTAAATATTTTTTTATTTTTTGTAACTTAGTTCTTTTTTATTTTTTGTACTTTAGTTAGTTTATTTAATTGTATTTATTTGTAGGAATTGTGTTTAATTAATTTATTGATAGGGTAGTGTTAGGTTTAATTATATCTTAGGTTAGGATTTATTTTACAGGTAAATTTGTAATTATTTTAACTAGGTAACTATTAAATAGTTCTTAACTATTTAATAGCTATTGTACCTGGTTAAAATAATTACAAAGTTGCCTGTAAAATAAATATTAATCCTAAAATAGCTACAATATAATTATAATTTATATTGTAGCTATATTAGGATTTATTTTACAGGTAAGTATTTAGCTTTAAATAGGAATAATTTATTTAATAAGAGTTAATTTATTTCGTTAGATTTAAATTATATTTAACTTAGGGGGGTGTTAGTGTTAGGGTTAGACTTAGCTTTAGGGGTTAATACATTTATTATAGTAGCGATGAGCTCCGGTCGGCAGATTAGGGGTTAATAATTGAAGGTAGGTGTCGGCGATGTTAGGGAGGGCAGATTAGGGGTTAATACTATTTATGATAGGGTTAGTGAGGCGGATTAGGGGTTAATAACTTTATTATAGTAGCGCTCAGGTCCGCTCGGCAGATTAGGGGTTAATAAGTGTAGGCAGGTGTCGGCGACGTTGAGGGGGGCAGATTAGGGGTTAATAAATATAATATAGGGGTCGGCGGTGTTAGGGGCAGCAGATTAGGGGTACATAAGGATAACGTAGGTGGCGGCGCTTTGCGGTCGGAAGATTAGGGGTTAATTATTGTAAGTAGCTGGCGGCGACGTTGTGGGGGGCAGGTTAGGGGTTAATAAATGTAATACAGGGGTCGGCGGTGTTAGGGGCAGCAGATTAGGGGTACATAAGTATAACGTAGGTGGCGGTCGGCAGATTAGGGGTTAAAAAATTTAAATCGAGTGGCGGCGATGTGGGGGGACCTCGGTTTAGGGGTACATAGGTAGTTTATGGGTGTTAGTGTACTTTAGGGTACAGTAGTTAAGAGCTTTATAAACCGGCGTTAGCCCAGAAAGCTCTTAACTCCTGCTATTTTCAGGCGGCTGGAGTTTTGTCGTTAGAGCTCTAACGCTCACTTCAGAAACAACTCTAAATACCAGCGTTAGAAAGATCCCATTGAAAAGATAGGATACGCAATTGACGTAAGGGGATCTGCGGTATGGAAAAGTCGCGGCTGAAAAGTGAGCGTTAGACCCTTTAATCACTGACTCCAAATACCAGCGGGCAGCCAAAACCAGTGTTAGGAGCCTCTAACGCTGGTTTTCACGGCTACCGCCGAACTCTAAATCTAGGCCAAAGTGTCCAGAGATGTGGGAAATATTAAGGGGGTTCTCAATTTCACAGAGACCTTTAAAAAGGGACACTGAACCCAAATCTTTTCTTTCGTGATTCAGATAGAGAAGCAATTTTAAGCAACTTTCTAATTTACTCCTATTATAATTTTGTCTTTGTTCTCTTGCTATCTTTATTTGAAAAAGAAGGCATCTAAGCTAAGGAGCCAGCGAATTTTTGGTTCAGAACTATGGACAACACTTTTTTATTGGTGCTGTCCAATCAGCAAGGACAACCCAGGTTGTTCACCAAAAATGGGCCGGCATCTAAACTTACATTCTTGCTTTTCAAATAAACATACCAAGAGAATGAAGAAAATTTGAAAATAGGAGTAAATTAGAAGGTTGCTTAAAATTGCATGCTCTATCTGAATCACGAAAGAAAAAAATTGGGTTCAGTGTCCCTTTAAAGATAATCTAAACTGGGTTCATAACACAGACAGTTGGGAATTTTGTTTAAAGAGATGAAACCCCCATTTTGTATTTTTCATTTTTTTAGTGATTCAGACAGAGCATACAATTTAAAAAAAAGTTTCCAATTTACTTATATTATCAAATTTGCTTCATCTCCTTGGTATTCTTTGTTGAATAGATACCTAGGTAGGTTTCTGGAGAACTAAATGGACGGAAATACTGCTGCCATCTAGTGCTCTTGCAAATGGTTACCATAGTAATACTGCTGCCATCTAGTGCTCTTGCAAATGGTTACCATAGTAATACTGCTGCCATCTAGTGCTCTTGCAAATGGTTACCATAGTAATACTGCTGCCATCTAGTGCTCTTGCAAATGGTTACCATAGTAATACTGCTGCCATCTAGTGCTCTTGCAAATGGTTACCATAGTAATACTGCTGCCATCTAGTGCTCTTGCAAATGGTTACCATAGTAATACTGCTGCCATCTAGTGCTCTTGCAAATGGTTACCATAGTAATACTGCTGCCATCTAGTGCTCTTGCAAATGGTTACCATAGTAATACTGCTGCCATCTAGTGCTCTTGCAAATGGTTACCATAGTAATACTGCTGCCATCTAGTGCTCTTGCAAATGGTTACCATAGTAATACTGCTGCCATCTAGTGCTCTTGCAAATGGTTACCATAGTAATACTGCTGCCATCTAGTGCTCTTGCAAATGGTTACCATAGTAATACTGCTGCCATCTAGTGCTCTTGCAAATGGTTACCATAGTAATACTGCTGCCATCTAGTGCTCTTGCAAATGGTTACCATAGTAATACTGCTGCCATCTAGTGCTCTTGCAAATGGTTACCATAGTAATACTGCTGCCATCTAGTGCTCTTGCAAATGGTTACCATAGTAATACTGCTGCCATCTAGTGCTCTTGCAAATGGTTACCATAGTAATACTGCTGCCATCTAGTGCTCTTGCAAATGGTTACCATAGTAATACTGCTGCCATCTAGTGCTCTTGCAAATGGTTACCATAGTAATACTGCTGCCATCTAGTGCTCTTGCAAATGGTTACCATAGTAATACTGCTGCCATCTAGTGCTCTTGCAAATGGTTACCATAGTAATACTGCTGCCATCTAGTGCTCTTGCAAATGGTTACCATAGTAATACTGCTGCCATCTAGTGCTCTTGCAAATGGTTACCATAGTAATACTGCTGCCATCTAGTGCTCTTGCAAATGGTTACCATAGTAATACTGCTGCCATCTAGTGCTCTTGCAAATGGTTACCATAGTAATACTGCTGCCATCTAGTGCTCTTGCAAATGGTTACCATAGTAATACTGCTGCCATCTAGTGCTCTTGCAAATGGTTACCATAGTAATACTGCTGCCATCTAGTGCTCTTGCAAATGGTTACCATAGTAATACTGCTGCCATCTAGTGCTCTTGCAAATGGTTACCATAGTAATACTGCTGCCATCTAGTGCTCTTGCAAATGGTTACCATAGTAATACTGCTGCCATATAGGTCTCCAGACACGTGAACGCACACCCGAGCTTTCATCTCTGATTTTCAACAAAAGATATTAAGAGAATGAAGAAATGTTGAATGTTGTTTAAAATTGCATGCTCTGAATCATGAAACAACAATTTTGGGCTTCATGTCCCCTTATGTGGTAGTTTGTTATTATTATCCTTTATTTGTATAATGCCACAACATTCTGTAGCGCTGGCTACGAAATTGTTATATTCGGGTATATGCTATATATAATTAGTGAATTTATGCAAATGTGCAGATACTTTGGTGTTATCGGCAAACATGTCCCTGTATTCCAGCATGCAAAATCTTGCCGCGTCCGTGTTTTGGTGGATGCAGAGTACACATGTATGAACCCCGCTCTCAGCCTGGTTACTATGGCAATGATGGCCCAGTGCAACCAATCAGATCCCTGGATTTGGAATACTTACCAGTGTTATCTTAAGGTAGGTCCCATACTACATGTATGACTCTGTATTTATAGATGTATATTATATTTGTATGTAGCAGAAAGCTGGTGGGGGACACTATAATTTAGGGTGGGTGGGAAAAAAAGCATGAAAATAAATTAAAAAACCCATGAAGTAATTTGGTGGACAAAGAATAAATAAAATTGAGATAGTATTCACAGAGAATAAATAGTGTTATATGTTGTATCTACTAGAGGACATCATGATGGAAGTTCAGGTTTACTGAACGAAACGCGTAACATCTGTTACTGCACAGCAACTGTGTAATAAATTTCACTTTTATTGATACATTGGAGTAAAATAATCTATTTACTCACATGAAAAGCGATAGACCTACACCCAGGAGATGTAATAGTCTTGCAGTAGTGGGCAGCTTCTCTAGGGACAAAGTTCTGGGGAATTTACTCTTAGGTCTTTTCACATAAACCCCAGTATTTATCAGTAATAAAAATAATACATATATTTCTTTCTCTTTTTGCGCACAGGACTCGTTCTCACAGCTCTCTAAGGATCTGGAGAAAGCTCAGCTTTTAGGTCTTTGTTTTGGTGTTAAGTTGGTGCGCGGAGCGTATATGGACAAGGAGCGGAAGTTGGCAAAACAAAATTGTTATAGTGATCCCATACAGCCAGACTGGGAGTCCACCAATAGGAGGTGCGGTACAGGGAACATAGAATGGGGCTGCCAGAAAAGATTAATAATGATTGGCTCAATTGTCCAAGCAGTCTTGTATGAGAACGGAGCAGGAACACGAAGGGGTCTGTCTAGGTGACACAATGTGACACATCCATAGAAGGTGGAAATAAGAAAAACTACACAATAAAGAAATCCCAGTGACAGCAATAAGAATCATTGGGGCTAGTTAGCCTGTCCAATATCCTGATAAAAATAGAGTATTAAAGGTTAAATTGTACTCCAACATTTTTTTAAAAAGAGCATCATATAAACATCTTAGATTTTATGTTTTGCCTTCCTGGTGATGCTCATTGGCTGATTAAACTTTAGCAGGAAGTACCTCTCAGCCAATGACCATTAGCCGTATTTAGCAGTCAATACACATGTATGAAATAATGATACTGTTAGTTTTAATTTAAATTTTAATATTTTTATCATATATTTTTCAGGCAGAAATAGCAAACAACACTTATAAATGCTGCTTTTTGATATGCATCTTCTACAAAATACACTGTGGTTGCCCCCCTTATTCTTTTTCACATGTGGCAAATAAACCAGAGCAGATTGTAACAATGCGCACATGTATTCCAGCACCAAACAAATGTGTCTATAGGTAGACTACAGGTGCTGAGTAAATCTAATGACTCACTTCCTAAACCTCTACAGCATTATGCAGAAACAAAACAGGTGCTTATAATTATATAATCACAGCAGCATATATGAACAAAGGCTGTGAAAATAGGCTCAACAACGCGTTTCTCAGGTAGTAAATGGATCGTCTACAAAATACACAATGTGGTGCCCCCTTATTTGTTTATAACGTGAGATATATACCAGAGCAGAACACTTGTAACAATGCTCACATGTATTCTAGCACCAAACAAATGATGTATATAGGTAGACAGTGACTACAGGTGCGTCTGATGATTCAAACAGGATCTTTAAAAAAATGTTTTATTAAAAGCATGCTTATTAGTTTAATCCCAGCATATCTATATATTTTTATATCTATCTATCTATCTATCTATCTATCTATCTATCATCTGTCTATCTATATATCTATCTGGTCTATATGTCTTAACTATGGATACACAAGAAACTATTGTTTTTAAATCCTGAAATGATTTTGTTTGTGTAAAAAAAATATTAAAGGGACATGAAACTTTTTCTTTCATGTTTGAGATAAAGTGAAAAATAAAAAAAAAACTTTCCAATTCGTTATCAAATTTTCTTCCCTCTTTTGGTATCCTTTGTTGAAAGGTACACTTGTCAGCAGCACTATAGGGAAGGAATTTTGCAAGAATGCTTTTAACAATGTTATGCATTTGCAAAAGTATTTGCTGCCATACAGTGGTCCACACTCGTGCACGCGACCTACCTAGGTATCCTCTTCAACAAACGATACTATGAGAACAAATTTGATAATAGAAGTAAATCTGAATCATGAAATAAAACTTTCTGGTTTCATGTTGCTTTAAGTTTGTGATTCTTTATGCTTTGTTAATTCTGTATTTCCCGTGCTGTCACTTATTTATTTATGTTACAGATTTTACTGTTTTATATTCTCAAACTGATTTTTTTTTTACCTCCCCTTAGCTATCAGCGTTCAATGGATAAAATGTTGGATTTGATTGCACAAGACAACCGGCGGTACAACCTGATCATAGCAAGTCATAATGAGGAGTCCGTGCTTCATGCCATACGCAGGTGAGCACTAGGATCCGCTAATGCTTTTAAAGAGCAATAAACTCATAAAATATAAAACACAACATTGCAAAAACCTTTTAATCTCATTAAGCCTTGTTATGTTGTCAGGACAAATTAGATTATTTTGTAAACCAGAAACATAAACAATGACTGTATATTAAAATAATTTAGATATATTTTGCTGATGCCTTATTAGATGCTCAATAATTTCACATCTACATTTCAGTTGTACTTTTTACTTAATGGCCCATAAGGTTTATTTATTGTCATATCCCTGAAAAATAGGGTTATGGGTCATACTTCCAATTTCTTGATGTTTTCTAATAATGGGCTAGATTACGTGTGGAGCGTTATTTTGTGCTCCTGTTCGCGCGTTAACTTCAGTAGAAGAAGGATGTTGACGTGCATCGGGTTGCACTTGTATTAAAAGGTAAAAGTAAAAAGTTAGTCCGCAAACAAAATATGATGCGTGCAAAAAGCTGAACAAATATCATGACGGCGTTAATGTATTCTCCCGTAGACTTCAATGGAGCAGGCAAACTGGAAAAAAAACAACGAACACCCATACTCAACTTTAACCCGGCCATGTGTATTCAATAGCGCTAAACCTGACATGAAATATGAATATTAAACATTCCAATGTCCTTCACATAGAAGAATATGTTATATTTATTGTTAAATAAATATTTCTATATATCTGATGATGATCTGATGCAAGTATTCCTTCTTTTTTCAAGTCTGAAGCAATACTTGCTTCTGACTTGAAAAAGGAATGAATACTTCCAAAGCTTAGCAATTTATAAATGTATAGTTAGTCCAATCAAAAAGTATCATTGCTAAATGCAATACTCTTATTTTCTTTCATGTAATTGGCAAGAGTCCATGAGCTAGTGATGTATTGGATATACTGTACATTCCTACCAGGAGGGGGCAAAGTTTCCCAAACCTCAAAATGCCTATAAATACACCCCTCACCATACATATACTTAAGTTTTACAAACTTTGCCTCCTATGGAGGTGGTGAAGTAAGTTTGTGCTTGTTTTTATGATTCTTCTATGATAAGCGCTTCTAAGCATTCTGAAGCCCAATTCCTCTCAGAGTACAGAGTTTTTGTCAGAGGGATGTGAAGAGAGTATCGCCTATTGATTTTATGGTTTCCCTTGCGGGAAATCTTTTCAAGGGTTCTTTGTTATCGGTTGTAGGAATTCATCTCCTACCTCCCTTTTCAGATCGACGATATACTCTTATATACCATTACCTCTGCTGATAGTTTTCAGTACTGGTTTGGCTGTCTGCTTTATGTGGATGGGTGTCTTCGGTAAGTATGTACCATTATTTATGTTTGGTGCTTTATGTATTAATATAAAGTTTTAAATTATGTATTTACTTATATTTGCCATGAGTCAGGTCTATGTGTATATCCCGTTGCAGTCTAACAGTTTCAGTATGAGAATCATGTTTGTGGAACTTATTTTTTTAATATTTTCTTACCTGGGGTTTAGTCTTTTTTTCCAATTTGACTTGTTTTTCCTTAAATTTCGCAGGCAAATCTAAGCTCGTGAGGGCACAAAATGCTGTTATGTATTCCCTGTGTCTTTATTGACGTTTGGCGCGAAGTCACGCTTGTTATTATGCGAGTTGCGTCATTTCTGGATGTTGATTGGCAACAAAAAAATTTCACTTTGCGTTGTGCGTCATACTTGGTGCCAAATATTTTTTTTATTTTTTTTTTTGGTTATATTACACCACTTCCTTTATGCTCCTGCTCTCTTTATATTGTAGAGGGCTATGCTGTTTGCTTTTCTGCTTATTTATCATATGCATTTGTTCCCATTCCTGAAACTGCTATATGAGGAAATTGGATATTTTGTTTAAATGTTGTTTTTTTCTTTTTATATTTTGCAAGATGTCAAGTGTGATCCTGTCTCAGAAGCTACTGTAGGAACCATGCTGCCTGAACACAGTTCCACCAAAGCTAAGTGTATCTGTTGTAAGCAAGCTGAGATTATATCTCCATCTATATTATGTAACAGTTGTCATGATAAGCTTTTGCATGCCGATAATGTTTCTATTAGTACTAGTACAGTACCTGTTGTTCCCTCAACATCTAATGTACATGATATCCCTGTTGATATGAAAAATTATATTGCTGATGCAATACAGAAGGCTATGTCTGCTATACCGCCTTCAAATAAACGTAAAAGGTCTTTTAAATTTTCTCATAAACCTAATGAAATTTGTGATGACTGACAACATATTGAAATATCCTCCTCTGAAAAGGATCTATCTGGTTCAGAAGATCCTACTTCAGACATTGAAATTGATAAATTTTCTTTTAAGATTGAATATATTCGGTCTTTGTTGAAAGAAGTATTGGTTACTTTGGGTATTGAGGAGTCCGATCCTCTTGATAACAAAACCAGTAAACGTTTAAATTCTGTTTTTAAACCTCCTGTGATTACTCCTGAGGTTTTTCCTGTTCCAGATGCAGTTGCTGATGTGATTGCTAAGTCTAAGCCTGGTGCTTCTTTTAATCCTTCTTCTAGGTTTAAGAAGTTATATCCTTTACCAGTGGCTAATTTGGAGTTTTGGGAAAAAGTTCCTAAGGTTAATGGGGCTATTTCTACTCTTGCCTAACGTACTACTATTCCTATGGAAGATAGTACTTCTTTTAAAGATCCTTTAGATATGAAGATTGAATCTTATCTAAGGAAAGCTTATTTGCATTCTGGCTATAGTCTCATGCCTGCCATTTCTATGGCTGATGTTGCGGCTGCATCAACTTTTTGGTTGGATAGCTTAGCACATCAGGAAGCAGATTCTGATTTGTCTAGCATTATTTGTTTGCTTCAACATGCTAATCATTTTATCTGTGATGCTATATTTTATATCATCAAGATTGATGTTAAATCTATGTCTTTAGCTATTCTAGCTACAATAGTTTTGTAAGAGTCCAAATTTTCAAGATGGTGACTATAAGGACTATTCTGCCTTTTGTTCAGCAAGGTCATTACATGTCCGCAATAGACTTACAGGACGCTTATCTTCACATTCCGATTCATCCAGATCACTATCGGTTTCTGAGATTCTCTTTTCTAGACAAGCATTACCAATTTGTTGCTCTTCCATTTGGCCTAGCGACAGCTCCAAGAATCTTTTCAAAGGTTCTCGGTGCCCTTCTATCTGTAATCAGAGAGCAGGGTATTGCAGTGTTTCCTTATTTGGACAATATCTTGGTAGTGGCTCAATATTTACATTTAGCAGAATCTCACACAAATCAACTAGTGTTGTTCTTCAAGACATGGTTGGAGGATCAATTTACCAAAGACTTTCTTGATTCCTCAGACAAGGGTCACCTTTTTAGGTTTCCAGATAGATTCAGTATCCATGACTCTGTCTTTAACAGACAAGAGACAAATAAAATTGGTTTCAGCCTATCGAAACCCTCAGTCTCGATCATTCCCTTCAGTGGCTATGTGCATGGAAGTTTTAGGTCTCATGACTGCAGCATCGGACGCAATCCCCTTTGCTCGTTTTCATATGAGACCTCTGCAGCTTTGCATGCTGAATTAATGGTGCAGGGATTATACTCAGATATCACAATTTATATTCTTAAATCCCAGCATTCTACTCTCTCTGACTTGGTGGTTAGACCATCATCATATTATGCAAGGGGCCTCTTGTTCGTCCTTCCTGGACTGTAGTCTCAACAGATACAAGTCTTTCAGGTTGGGGAGCTGTCTGGGGGTCTCTGGCAGCACAAGAGGTTTGGAATCCTCTAGAGGCGAGGTTACCAATCAATATCTTAGAACTCTGTGCTATTTTCAGGGCTCTTTAGGCTTGGCCTCTATTAAAGAGAGAACTTTTCATTTGCTTTCAGACAGACAATATCACAACTGTGGCATATGTCAATCATCAGGGAGGGACTCACAGTCCTTTAGCAATGAAAGTATCACTGATACTTTCTTGGGCGGAATCCAACTCTTGTCTAATTTCTGCGATTCATATCCCAGGTGTAGACAATTAGGAAGCGGATTATCTCAGCCATCAGACTTTGCATCCGGGGGAGTGGTCTCTCCATCCAGATGTGTTTTTTTCAGATTGTACAGATGTGGGGTCTTCCAGAAATAGATCTGATGGCTTCCCATCTAAACAGGAAACTTCCCAGATACCTTTCCAGGTCCAGGGATCCTCAGACCGAGATGGATGCGTTAGCAGTTCCTTGGTCTTACCAACTTGCTTATATTTTTCCGCCTCTAGTTCTTCTTCCAAGGGTGATCTCCAAGATCATAATGGAACAATCGCATGTGTTTCTGATAGCACCCGCATGGCCTCGCAGGTTTTGGTATGCGGATCTTGTCCGGATGTCCAGTTGCCAGCATAGACCACTTCCTTTAAGGCCAGACCTTCTGTCTCAAGGGCCATTTTTCCATCAGGGTCTCAAATCACTAAATTTGAAGGTATGGAAATTGAACGTTTAGTGCTTAGTCATAGAGGTTTCTCTGACTCAGTGATCAATACTATGTTACAGACTCGTAAGTCTGTTTCTAGGAAGATTTATTATCGGGTTTGGAAAACCTATATTTCATGGTGTTCTCATAAATTCTCTTGGCATTCTTTTAGAATTCATAGAATTTTACAGTTTCTTCAGGATGGTTTGGATAAAGGTTTGTCTGCAAGTATTTTGAAGGGACAAATCTCTGCTCTTTCTATTTTATTTCATAGAAAGATTACTAAACTTCCTGATATTCACTGTTTTGTTCAGGCTTTGGTTCGTATCAAGCCTGTTATTAAGTCTATTTCTCCTCCATGGAGTCTTAATTTGGTTTTGAAAGTTTTGCAGGCTCCTCCTTTTGAGCCTATGCATTAATTGGATATTAAACTACTTTCTTGTAAAGTATTGTTCGTTTTGGTTATCTCTTCTGCTAGAAGAGTTTCTGAATTATCTGCACTCTCTTGTAAATCTCCTTTTCTGATTTTCCATCAGGATAAAGCTGTTTTGCGGACTTTGTTTACATTTCTTACTAAGGTTGTGAATTCTTACAACATTAGTAGGAAATTTGTTGTTCCTTCTTTGTGTCCAAATCCTAAGAATTCGCTTGAAAAATCGTTACACTCTTTGGATGTGGTAAGGGCTTTGAAATACTATGTTGAGGCTACTAAGGATTTCAGGAAGACTTTTGGTCTATTTATTGTCTTTTCTGGTTCTAGGAAAGGTCAGAAAGCCTCTGTCAATTCTTTGGCATTTTGGTTAAAGCTTTGGATTTACAAGTCTCCGCCTCAGAGAATTACAGCTCATTCTACTAGATCAGTTGCCACTTCTTGGGCTTTTAAGAATGAAGCTTCAATTGATCAGATTTGCAAAGCAGCAACTTGATCTTCTTTGCATACATTTACTAAATTTTACCATTTCGATGTATTTGCTTCTTCTGAAGCAGTCTTTGGTAGAAAAGTTCTTCAGGCAGCTGTCTCAGTTTGATTCTTCTGTTTTTAAGAAGAACTTATTTTTTGGATTTAAATACTCAGCGGAAATAGCTGTTTTTATTTTATCCCTCCCTCTCTAGTGACTCTTCTGTGGACTTCCACATCTAGGGTATTTTATCCCATACGTCACTAGCTCATGGACTCTTGCCATTTACATGAAAGAAAACATAATTTATGTAAGAATTTACCTGATCAATTCATTTATTTCATAATGGCAAGAGTCCATGAGGCCCACCCTGTTTTTGGTTGTTATATTTTTTGTATAAAAGCACAATATTATTTTCCAGTTCCTCTTTTTTTGTATAATTTTTTACTCCTTTTTACACCTCACTACTTGGCTATTCGTTAAACTGAATTGTGGGTGTGGTGAGGGGTGTATTTATAGGCATTTTGAGGTTTGGGAAACTTTGCCCCCTCCTGGTAGGAATGTTTATCCCATACGTCAATAGCTCATGAACTCTTGCCATTATGAAAGAAATTAATTTATCAGGTAAGTTCTTACATAAATTATGTTATTTTGGTATATATTATATTATTATATATAGGCTATTTAAAAATACTTAGAACATATTCTGCCATGTGAAGAACATTGAAATGTGAAATATTTACCGTAAATTCACAATTAAAGCCATTATTAAATATTAATATTGAAGAAAAATTATTTTCATGTTTTAAGGTATTTAACTGCAAAGGAATCCAATGCATATTATATATATATATATATATATATATATATATATATATATATATATATATATATATATATGTGTGTGTGTGCGCATATGTATTTATGTGTTTATATGCGAATATATTTATGTAAATACATGTATATATATATATATATATATATATATATATATATATATATATTGTGTTTAATTAAACTTTTTTTTCTTCCCCTACCCTTTACGTCGGGCTAACCTGGCACACATTAAATTTCATTGCGCTCGAGCAAACTTGTTTACTTTCAACTCGTAATATGAAGAAAAAGCCCAATACCGCTCGCGGGCTACAGTTAGTGCACCACTCGTAATCTAGCCCTATATGATTTAAACAATAAATTAATAACAGATATTAATCAGAGACCATGAAGTCCAATCAATATTGTTGGCAATGTTACCCAACAAGAGACTGGTGCTGTTAAAACAAACCTCTGGTTACAGGATAGCAGAGCTTGGCATCGACAAGGACAATGGATCAGTGTGCTTTGGCCAGCTACTGGGCATGTGTGACCATGTTTCCCTAACTCTGGGTACGTCTCCTTAACACTGTTAGTCAATCACTCTAGAACCTCATTTTGTCTAGAACCTAACTGGTTAAAATGTAACACAACAGTGTGAAATAGGGCAGATAATACCATCCCAGATGAATGGATATAACACTTGTCTATTGACTGTATAAATATTTCACTTTAAACAACAAACACATCCTAATGCATTCACAATACACCAAACAAACCATTAACCTTGTAAATACACACACAACAAATACTTCCTAGGATAGTTATTTTAATAATCATATTTAAAATACACAGCAAACAGCCACACAACTAATAGCAAATGCATTCAGCTCACAGAGCAACACATACATTCAGCACATAGAGCAGGACACACATTCAGAACACAAACAGATATGCACAGAGCAGCACACACATACAGCTCACATATAGACACGCACAGAGCAGCACACACATACAGCTCACATACAGACACGCACAGAGCAGCACACACATACAGCTCACATACAGACATGCACAGAGCAGCACACACATACAGCTCACATACAGACATGCACAGAGCAGCACACACATACAGCTCACATACAGACATGCACAGAGCAGCACACACATACAGCTCACATACAGACACGCACAGAGCAGCACACACATACAGCTCACATACAGACACGCACAGAGCAGCACACACATATAGCTCACATACAGACACGCACAGAGCAGCACACACATACAGCTCACATACAGACATGCACAGAGCAGCACACACATACAGCTCACATACAGACATGCACAGAGCAGCACACACATACAGCACACATACAGACATGCACAGAGCAGCACACACATACAGCTCACATACAGACATGCACAGAGCAGCACACACATACAGCTCACATACAGACATGCACAGAGCAGCACACACATACAGCTCACATACAGACATGCACAGAGCAGCACACACATACAGCTCACATACAGACATGCACAGAGCAGCACACACATACAGCTCACATACAGACATGCACAGAGCAGCACACACATACAGCTCACATACAGATATGCACAGAGCAGCACACACATACAGCTCACATACAGATATGCACAGAGCAGCACACACATACAGCTCACATACAGACACGCACAGAGCAGCACACACATACAGACACACACACAGCAGCACACACATACAGCTCACATACAGACACGCACAGAGCAGCACACACATACAGCTCACATACAGACACGCACAGAGCAGCACACACATACAGCTCACATACAGACATGCACAGAGCAGCACACACATACAGCTCACATACAGACACACACAGAGCAGCACACACATACAGCTCACATACAGACATGCACAGAGCAGCACACACATACAGCTCACATACAGACATGCACAGAGCAGCACACACATACAGACATGCACAGAGCAGCACACACATACAGCACACATACAGACATGCACAGAGCAGCACACACATACAGCTCACATACAGACATGCACAGAGCAGCACACACATACAGCTCACATACAGACATGCACAGAGCAGCACACACATACAGCTCACATACAGACATGCACAGAGCAGCACACACATACAGCTCACATACAGACATGCACAGAGCAGCACACACATACAGCTCACATACAGACATGCACAGAGCAGCACACACATACAGCACACATACAGACATGCACAGAGCAGCACCCACATACAGCTCACATACAGACATGCACAGAGCAGCACCCACATACAGCTCACATACAGACATGCACAGAGTAGCACCCACATACAGCTCACATACAGACATGCACAGAGCAGCACCCACATACAGCTCACATACAGACATGCACAGAGCAGCACCCACATACAGCTCACATACAGACATGCACAGAGCAGCACACACATACAGCTCACGTACAGACATGCACAGATCAGCACACACATACATGCACAGAGCAGCACACACATACAGACATGCACAGAGCAGCACACACATACAGACATGCACAGAGCAGCACACACATACAGCTCACATACAGACATGCACAAAGCAGCACACACATACAGCACACATACAGACATGCACAGAGCAGCACCCACATACAGCTCACATACAGACATGCACAGAGCAGCACCCACATACAGCTCACATACAGACATGCACAGAGCAGCACCCACATACAGCTCACATACAGACATGCACAGAGCAGCACACACATACAGCTCACATACAGACATGCACAGAGCAGCACACACATACAGCTCACATACAGACACGCACAGAGCAGCACACACATATAGCTCACATACAGACACGCACAGAGCAGCACACACATACAGACATGTACAGAGCAGCACACACATACAGACATGTACAGAGCAGCACACACATACAGCTCACATACAGACACGCACAGAGCAGCACACACATATAGCTCACATACAGACACGCACAGAGCAGCACACACATACAGCTCACATACAGACATGCACAGAGCAGCACACACATACAGACATGTACAGAGCAGCACACACATACAGCTCACATACAGACACGCACAGAGCAGCACACACATACAGCTCACATACAGACATGCACAGAGCAGCACACACATACAGACATGTACAGAGCAGCACACACATACAGCTCACATACAGACACGCACAGAGCAGCACACACATATAGCTCACATACAGACATGCACAGAGCAGCACACACATACAGCTCACATACAGACACGCACAGAGCAGCACACACATATAGCTCACATACAGACATGCACAGAGCAGCACACACATACAGACACGCACAGAGCAGCACACACATACAGCTCACATACAGACATGCACAGAGCAGCACACATATACAGCACACATACAGACACGCACACACATACAGACATGTACAGAGCAGCACACACATACAGACATGTACAGAGCAGCACACACATACAGCTCACATACAGACACGCACAGAGCAGCACACATATACAGCACACATACAGACACGCACACACATACAGACATGCACAGAGCAGCACACACATACAGACATGTACAGAGCAGCACACACATACAGCTCACATACAGACACGCACAGAGCAGCACACACATATAGCTCACATACAGACATGCACAGAGCAGCACCCACATACAGCTCACATACAGACATGCACAGAGCAGCACACACATACAGCTCACATAAAGACATGCACAGAGCAGCACACACATACAGCTCACATACAGACATGCACAGAGCAGCACACACATACAGCTCACATACAGACATGCACAGAGCAGCACACACATACAGCTCACATACAGACATGCACAGAGCAGCACACACATACAGCTCACATACAGATATGCACAGAGCAGCACACACATACAGCTCACATACAGACATGCACAGAGCAGCACACACATACAGACATGTACAGAGCAGCACACACATACAGCTCACATACAGACATGCACAGAGCAGCACACACATACAGCTCACATACAGACATGCACAGAGCAGCACACACATACAGCTCACATAAAGACATGCACAGAGCAGCACACACATACAGCTCACATATAGACACGCACAGAGCAGCACACACATACAGCTCACATATAGACACGCACAGAGCAGCACACACATACAGCTCACATATAGACACGCACAGAGCAGCACACACATACAGCTCACATACAGACATGCACAGAGCAGCACACACATACAGCTCACATATAGACACGCACAGAGCAGCACACACATACAGCTCACATACAGACATGCACAGAGCAGCACACACATACAGCTCACATAAAGACATGCACAGAGCAGCACACACATACAGCTCACATACAGACATGCACAGAGCAGCACACACATACAGCTCACATACAGACATGCACAGAGCAGCACACACATACAGCTCACATAAAGACATGCACAGAGCAGCACACACATACAGCTCACATACAGACACGCACAGAGCAGCACACACACAGCTCACATACAGACATGCACAGAGCAGCACACACACAGCTCACATACAGACATGCACAGAGCAGCACACACACAGCTCACATACAGACATGCACAGAGCAGCACACACACAGCTCACATACAGACATGCACAGAGCAGCACACACATTCAGCTCACATAGACATGCCTAGAGCAGCACACACATACAGCTCACATAGACATGCCTAGAGCAGCACACACATACAGCTCACATAGACATGCCTAGAGCAGCACACACATACAGCTCACATACAGACATGCACAGAGCAGCACACACATACAGCTCACATACAGACATGCACAGAGCAGCACCCACATACAGCTCACATACAGACATGCACAGAGCAGCACCCACATACAGCTCACATACAGACATGCACAGAGCAGCACACACATTCAGCTCACATAGACATGCCTAGAGCAGCACACACATTCAGCTCACATAGACATGCCTAGAGCAGCACACACATACAGCTCACATACAGACACGCACAGAGCAGCACACACATACAGACATGTACAGAGCAGCACACACATACAGACATGTACAGAGCAGCACACACATACAGCTCACATACAGACACGCACAGAGCAGCACACACATACAGCTCACATACAGACATGCACAGAGCAGCACACACATACAGACATGTACAGAGCAGCACACACATACAGACACGCACAGAGCAGCACACACATACAGCTCACATACAGACATGCACAGAGCAGCACACACATACAGCTCACATACAGACACGCACAGAGCAGCACACACATTCAGCTCACATAGACATGCACAGAGCAGCACACACATACAGACATGTACAGAGCAGCACACACATACAGACATGTACAGAGCAGCACACACATACAGACATGTACAGAGCAGCACACACATACAGCTCACATACAGACATGCACAGAGCAGCACACACATACAGACATGTACAGAGCAGCACACACATACAGCTCACATACAGACACGCACAGAGCAGCACACACATATAGCTCACATACAGACATGCACAGAGCAGCACACACATACAGCTCACATACAGACATGCACAGAGCAGCACACACATACAGCTCACATACAGACATGCACAGAGCAGCACACACATACAGCTCACATACAGACACGCACAGAGCAGCACACACATATAGCTCACATACAGACATGCACAGAGCAGCACACACATACAGACATGTACAGAGCAGCACACACATACAGCTCACATACAGACATGCACAGAGCAGCACACACATACAGACATGTACAGAGCAGCACACACATACAGCACACATACAGACACACACAGAGCAGCACACATATACAGCTCACATACAGACACGCACAGAGCAGCACACACATACAGCTCACATACAGACATGCACAGAGCAGCACACACATACAGCTCACATACAGACATGCGCAGAGCAGCACACACATACAGCTCACATACAGACATGCACAGAGCAGCACACACATACAGCTCACATACAGACATGTACAGAGCAGCACACACATACAGCTCACATACAGACACGCACAGAGCAGCACACACATATAGCTCACATACAGACATGCACAGAGCAGCACACACATACAGCTCACATACAGACATGCACAGAGCAGCACACACATACAGCTCACATACAGACATGTGCAGAGCAGCACACACATACAGCTCACATACAGACATGCACAGAGCAGCACACACATACAGCTCACATACAGACATGCGCAGAGCAGCACACATATACAGCTCACATACAGACACGCACACACATACAGACATGTACAGAGCAGCACACACATACAGACATGTACAGAGCAGCACACACATACAGACATGTACAGAGCAGCACACACATACAGCACACATACAGACACACACAGAGCAGCACACATATACAGCTCACATACAGACACGCACAGAGCAGCACACACATACAGCTCACATACAGACATGCACAGAGCAGCACACATATACAGCACACATACAGACACGCACACACATACAGACATGTACAGAGCAGCACACACATACAGACATGTACAGAGCAGCACACACATACAGCTCACATACAGACATGCACAGAGCAGCACACACATACAGACATGTACAGAGCAGCACACACATACAGCTCACATACAGACACGCACAGAGCAGCACACACATATAGCTCACATACAGACATGCACAGAGCAGCACACACATACAGACATGTACAGAGCAGCACACACATACAGACATGTACAGAGCAGCACACACATACAGCACACATACAGACATGCACAGAGCAGCAAACATACAGCTCACATACAGACATGCACAGAGCAGCACACATATACAGCTCACATACAGACACGCACAGAGCAGCACACACATACAGCTCACATACAGACATGCATAGAGCAGCACACATATACAGCACACATACAGACACGCACACACATACAGACATGTACAGAGCAGCACACACATACAGACATGTACAGAGCAGCACACACATACAGACATGTACAGAGCAGCACACACATACAGACATGTACAGAGCAGCACACACATAGACACGCACAGAGCAGCACACACATACAGCTCACATACAGACACGCACAGAGCAGCACACACATACAGCTCACATACAGACACGCACAGAGCAGCACACACATACAGCACACATACAGACACGCACAGAGCAGCACACACATACAGCTCACATACAGACATGCACAGAGCAGCATACACATACAGACATGTACAGAGCAGCACACACATACAGCTCACATATAGACATGCACAGAGCAGCACACACATACAGCTCACATACAGACATGCACAGAGCAGCACACACATACAGCTCACATATAGACATGCACAGAGCAGCACACACATACAGCACACATACAGACACGCACAGAGCAGCACACACATACAGCTTACATACAGACATGCACAGAGCAGCACACACATACAGCTCACATACAGACATGCACAGAGCAGCATACACATACAGACATGCACAGAGCAGCATACACATACAGACATGTACAGAGCAGCACACACATACAGCTCACATATAGACACGCACAGAGCAGCACACACATACAGCTCACATACAGACACGCACAGAGCAGCACACACATACAGCTCACATACAGACATGCACAGAGCAGCACACACATACAGCTCACATACAGACACGCACAGAGCAGCACACACATACAGCTCACATACAGACATGCACAGAGCAGCACACACATTCAGCTCACATAGACATGCACAGAGCAGCACACACACAGCTCACATACAGACATGCACAGAGCAGCACACACACAGCTCACATACAGACATGCACAGAGCAGCACACACACAGCTCACATACAGACATGCACAGAGCAGCACACATACAGCTCACATACAGACATGCACAGAGCAGCACACACATTCAGCTCACATAGACATGCCTAGAGCAGCACACACATACAGCTCACATAGACATGCCCAGACTAGCACACACATACAGCTCACATAGACATGCACAGAGCAGCACACACATACAGCTCACATACAGACATGCACAGAACAGCACACACATACAGCTCACATACAGACATGCACAGAGCAGCACACACATACAGCTCACATACAGACATGCACAGAGCAGCACACACATACAGCTCACATACAGACATGCACAGAGCAGCACACACATACAGCTCACATACAGACATGCACAGAGCAGCATACACATACAGACATTTACAGAGCAGCACACACATACAGCTCACATACAGACATGCACAGAGCAGCATACACATACAGACATGTACAGAGCAGCACACACATATACAGCTCACATACAGATATGCACAGAGCAGCACACACATACAGCTCACATACAGACATGCACAGAGCAGCACACACATACAGCTCACATACAGACATGCACAGAGCAGCACCCACATACAGCTCACATACAGATATGCACAGAGCAGCACACACATACAGCTCACATACAGACACACACAGAGCAGCACACACATACAGCTCACATACAGACATGCACAGAGCAGCACCCACATACAGCTCACATACAGACATGCACAGAGCAGCACACACATACAGCTCACATACAGACATGCACAGAGCAGCACCCACATACAGCTCACATACAGACATGCACAGAGCAGCACCCACATACAGCTCACATACAGACATGCACAGAGCAGCACCCACATACAGCTCACATACAGACATGCACAGAGCAGCACCCACATACAGCTCACATACAGACATGCACAGAGCAGCACCCACATACAGCTCACATACAGACATGCACAGAGCAGCACCCACATACAGCTCACATACAGACATGCACAGAGCAGCACCCACATACAGCTCACATACAGACATGCACAGAGCAGCACTCACATTCAGCTCACATAGACATGCCTAGAGCAGCACACACATTCAGCTCACATAGACATGCCTAGAGCAGCACACACATACAGCTCACATAGACATGCCTAGAGCAGCACACACATACAGCTCACATAGACATGCACAGAGCAGCACACACATACAGCTCACATAGACATGCCTAGAGCAGCACACACATACAGCTCACATAGACACGCACAGAGCAGCACACACATACAGCTCACATACAGACATGCACAGAACAGCACACACATACAGCTCACATACAGACATGCACAGAGCAGCACACACATACAGCTCACATACAGACACGCACAGAGCAGCATACACATACAGCTCACATACAGACACGCACAGAGCAGCATACACATACAGCTCACGTACAGACATGCACAGAGCAGCACACACATACAGCTCACATACAGACATGCACAGAGCAGCACACACATACAGCTCACATACAGACACGCACAGAGCAGCACACACATATAGCTCACATACAGAGCAACACACACATACAACTCACGTACAAAGCAGCACACACATACAGACACGCACAGAGCAGCACACACATACAGCTCACATACAGAGCAGCACACACATACAGCTGACATACAGAGCAGCACACACATATAGCTCACATACAGATACGTACAGAGCAGCACACACATATAGCTCACATACAGACACGCACAGAGCAACACACACATACAGCTCACATACAGACACGCACAGAGCAACACACACATACAGCTCACATACAGAGCAGCACACACATACAGCTAACATACAGAAACGTACAGAGCAGCACACACATATAGCTGACATACAGACACGCACAGAGCAACACACACATACAGCTCACATACAGACATGCACAGAGCAGCACACACATACAGAGCAGCACACACATACAGCTAACATACAGAAACGTACAGAGCAGCACACACATATAGCTGACATACAGACACGCACAGAGCAACACACACATACAGCTCACATACAGACATGCACAGAGCAGCACACACATACAGAGCAGCACACACATACAGCTAACATACAGAAACGTACAGAGCAGCACACACATATAGCTGACATACAGACACGCACAGAGCAACACACACATATAGCTCACATACAGAGCAGCACACATATACAGCTGACATACAGAGCAACACACACATATAGCTCACATACAGAGCAGCACACACATACAGACACGTATAGAGCAGCACACACATACAGCTCACATACAGACACGTACAGAGCAGCACACACATACAGCTGACATACAGAGCAGCACACACATATAGCTCACATGCAGAGCAGCACACACATATAGCTAACATACAGAGCAGCACACACATACAGACACGTATAGAGCAGCACACACATACAGCTCACATACAGACACGTACAGAGCAGCACACACATATAGCTCACATACAGAGCAGCACACACATACAGACACGTACAGAGCAGCACACACATATAGCTCACATACAGAGCAGCACACACATACAGCTAACATACAGACACGTACAGAGCAGCACACACATACAGCTAACATACAGACACGTACAGAGCAGCACACACATATAGCTAACATACAGAGCAGCACACACATACAGACACGTATAGAGCAGCACACACATACAGCTAACATACAGACACGTACAGAGCAGCACACACATACAGCTCACATACAGACACGTACAGAGCAGCACACACATACAGCTGACATACAGAGCAGCACACACATATAGCTCACATACAGAGCAGCACACACATACAGACACGTACAGAGCAGCACACACATATAGCTCACATACAGACATGTACAGAGCAGCACACACATACAGCTCACATACAGAGCAGCACACACATATAGCTCACATACAGAGCAGCACACACATACAGCTAACATACAGACACTTTCAGAGCAGCACACACATTCAGCTCATGTGCAGACACACACAGAGCAGTAAACACATTCAGCTCACAGATAGACACATGCAGGGCAGCAATGTTAGAGTTTTTATCCCAGGGCCAGGAGGCTGGGAGGGAAGAATTTCAATGGCCCATAAAGTAACTGATTGGCCCAGGGGAAATCTTGGTAGTTTGTGGACAGGATCAGTGTCATCTGTGAGTGTAGATTGTGGGCAGATTTGGTGGACCCTATTTGTAAAAGTGAAACTTTATAAAACCTGAGAAGAACTGGTAGAGGGACAAATGACTGGGTGCTCTGCATCTGTATCTAACGCATGTTTCTTTTAGGTCATGCTGGGTATTTGGTGTATAAGTCCATTCCATATGGATCCGTAGAGTCCGTCCTTCCCTACTTGATTCGTCGAGCCCAGGAGAATCAGAGTGTCCTGCAGGGGATCCGCAAAGAGAGAGACCTTTTACGTCGGGAGCTAAAGAGACGCTTGCTGGGGCGTAGCTAGAACTTGTCCCACACTAAACAGAAGCCAGAACCAAATACTCACCAGAATCAGAACTTCAATCCATATTCCAGACTAGAGACAATGAGTTTAAATATCCAGTTTTATTAATGTACTACCCTGGACTCTACCCGAATTTAACATCCAGAGTTGTAAAGGACATGGGTGGATTATCTCTACATACAGTAGTTCCTGAACTTCCAGAAAGGCATTATTTATTCACCAGGCTATACTGTAAAATGATAATATAATATGTTTAAATCTAAAGACATTGACACCCCAGAAAGGCTTCAAGAGTAAATAAGCATCGGCCCAAAATCTCATATTTCAATTTTTTTACCTAGATAATCGTTATTAAATATTAGTATATTAAAGTGAAATTGTATCTAGAAAAAGCCTAAAGCTTTGTCACTGAACAAGTCACATACTTTTTCTTACACATCAAACAAATTTTAAGAGATACTGTGATACAAAATAAGAATTATTCAGATAACAGGGAACGCCCACAACTCTGGACTCATTTACTACTGCTGCATAGTCTGATTGGATGTCTCCTATACAGTGCACCATAGAGTAGCTGAAGCTACTATACGCTATAGCTCCCTCTATAGGTTGCCTGTGTAACACTGCTACAAACATTCCAACCGGCAAATATATTAGTAATCAAGACATGGAACAGAACTACGTTTCAACAAAGCATAACAGGACAAAGAGCTACATTTGTTAATAAGAGCATTCAGTTTAATAAATGCTTTTATCTGATTATTCATTTTCATCCCCCTTTAAGGTGTTCTATATACCATTAAATTTGCAACAATTTACTGTATTTTTGTACACGTTCTTTCTGCCCATATTACATTTCTTACAGGACATAAAGTCAAAATAAAATAAAAACTTTTCAATTTATATCCATTATCAGTTTGTGCTCAGGCTTTTTCTGAGGCAACAGCGTCTACTGAGCACGTGCAAAAATTCACAGTGTATATGATTCTGTGATTGGCTGATGGCTGTCACATGATACAGCGGACAGGGAAATAGAAGCAATCTTTGACATTTCGTAGACTTTTTTATTGCAAATGTATGGATTGTGCAATTCTACTGTATTTAAAGGGACACTAAACACAATTTTTTTCTTTAATGATTCAGATAGAGCATGCAATTTTAAGCAACTTTCTAATGTTCTCCTATTATCAATTTTTCTTCGTTCTCTTGCTATCTTTATTTAAAAAGCAGGAAAGTGATGCATAGGAGCCGGCCCATTTTTGGTTGAGAAACTGGGTTACGCTTGCTTATTGGTGGGTAAATGTCAGCCTCCAATAAGCAAGCGCTATCCATGGTGCTAAACCTAAAATGGGCTGGCTGCTAAGATTTATATTCTTGATTTTCAAATAAAGATAGCAAGAAAATGAAGAAAAATTGATAATAGGAGTAAATTAGAAAGTTGCTTGCTCTATCTGAATCATGAACTAAAAAATTTGGGTTCAGTGTCCTTTTAATGGTCCTTTAAAGGGACAGTCAACTAAAAAAAAATTATTGTTTAAAAATATAGATAATCCCTTTATTACCCATTCCCCAGTTTTGCATAACCAACATTGTTATATTAATTACACTTTTTACCTCTGTGATTACCTTGTATCTAAGCCTTTTCTGACAGCCCCTGATCACATGACTTTTTATTTATTATCTATTGATTTGCATTTTATCCAATTAGTGCAGTGTCTGCCACAAGCCACAGGCATGAGCACAATGTTATCTATATGGCATACGTGAACTAGCAGCCTCTTGTTGTGAAAAGCAAATAAAAAGCATGTGATAAGAGGCTGTCTTTAGTGGCTTAGAAACAGGCAGAAATTTAGAGGTTTAAAGGTTATAAAGTATATTAATATAACAATATTTATTGTGCAAAGCTGGGGAATGGGCAGTAAAGGCATTATCTATCTTTTTAAACAATAACAATTTTGGTGTTGACTGTCCCTTTAATACAGAGTTCTTTAAAACATTTCCCCCAAGACTCCATCCTATGATACCACACACCTTCACAAACCTATTTTTATGCTTGGTCTGAACATTTCTGAAGTAATATACAAGATAGCTGCAATTGTTGGCAAAGTGATTAAAATGTGTGCATAATTCCTGATTGTAATCAAACGTGAAAGTGTAAAAGGTAATAACACACACTCTAATACAAAACACACCACACAAACACTCATACAACACACATAACCACACAAACACTAATACAACACACACACCGCCAACACTCTCATACAACACACACACACCGCCAACACTCTGATACAACACACACACACATACTAGACAAACACTCATACAACACACACACACCATCAACACTCTCATACAACACACACAAACACTAATACAACACACACACACCACACAAAACTCATACAACACATTCACAAACACTAATACAACACACACTCTCATACAACATACCACACAAACACTCATACAACACACCCACTACACAAACACTCATACCACACCCACCACACTCTCATACAACACACACACCACACTCTCATACAACACACACACCACACTCTCATACAACACACACACACAAGTCACGACCCAGTAAACATGGTGTTGCAACCCAGTAATGGGTCCCGACCCATGGTTTAAAGAGCCCTGATTTAATAGAATAATTGCTAATTTTAAATAAGTTATATATTAGTAGACTGTTTATTTGTAATAACTGTAAAAAAATGTATACCATGATAAAATAAATACAATTTGTTCCTATAGTTTAATAGGTTGGATACCACTAATTTGTTCAATTCCTAATCCATTTAAAACAACTTTACTGAAAAAAAGTGTTGGCCATATGTTACAATCTATATTATATTATGGGAACATGGTAGTGTTCCCATAGTTTAAGTTGAGAATGGATTTCATTCAAAATTTGCGTTTTCAAATGCTCATATATTTGGACTAGAATTAGATATGTGGCGGAAATTTGTCAGTTATATCCGGACCTGGAATCACTACAAAACTGGAAGTGATTAGGTTTAATAGTTTTTAAAATATTTGAGATTGAAAAAAACAGGGGTATGAGTTGAAAATCCCATTGATTTAATATTGGAGATCTGGAAAAGTTTATCAGAGAATTGGCCGCATGGTGTTACGGTTGCCTCCAGGCTGGCTGGAAGTTGGACCGTAGAAAAGGATGCTCCTAGCGCTCACCAAAGAATAATCAGCACCGTAGACACCATAACTACTGCGTAGCCACCATAAGTAATGCAGACTCTACAAACCACCGCTGCTGGGCTGGTATCTCGCCGTCTGCTCTACGCCCTGGACCTACGACCAGGCTCCAGTAGGTGAACCTCTTCCTTCTGTAGAGCGAAGCAGGATCAGGAACAAGAGCTATTACAAGAGCTCAGTAGCTAAGGGAGTATGAAGAGCATAGCAATCCCTGTAGTGATTATAGCTGTCCCCTACAAACATGAGTCAAGGCTACAAGTTAGAGGGTCAGAAGAGGTCTGAGGTGCTGGAACACCCAGCCTGGTTTTTATTGAGGTTACATGCACACAGGACACTCCCAGGGGGGGAAGCATAAAATCCCCCATCACACATTTGGTACCTTAGATAGAGAGACAACGCCCTTTGACAGGCCACAATAGAATTACATTACTTCAGCAGATAACAAGTTACACACAAGAAAACAATGCAGCACATCTTATCAACTGGCAGTCTGACTCCGGAGGTGATTAGACAATGGGAATGTTTATCACTAAACTTAATTAGAGCTGATGCCAGCAAACTTGTATTTAGAAAATAGCTTCTTAAAGCTGAACAAAGTTAACTCTTTCAGTTCTGACCGAAGGGTCTGTCACATAGCACTTAACGGTACACAAGGAAAACTAATGCTTCTGTAACAGACATTGTTCACCAAAGTCACAATATGTCCCCAGACGGTTCTTAAAGGGCCATACACACCCAATAAAAGTTAATACGTTTTCAGGGGCACAATCTTCCAGGGGCCATAGTCATGAGGAAGGAGGCTGGCAAATAGGCTTCTCCACAATCCAGGGAAGCAGGGCAATTTTCCATTTAAAGGGCCAGTTACAAATAGCAGTTTGTAACACATGGATTTGTCGGAAAGTTGGTATTTGAATAGATTGTGTTGTGAGGATGTGTCGTTACAGTGAGTGAAAATGTCTCTGATCTGTAGTCACGTAGTCATATTAAACTACGTGACTACAGATCCTACAAGTGACGGTGCTATGTGAGGCTCTGCTGGTTTCTAACACTGAAAAGTGCATAGAAACGCGCAAGCCGCAGTGCTCCGGCATTGTGTTACTCACTTCGGCTCTGTAGATATATTGCAGTGGGTTGTTGAGTGATGCCTTTCAGTTTTCTAGCAGAAGTATGGACTGATGTTCTGAATATGTAAGTCAAACATCTTATTTTCCTTCCCTTCTAACACTGCTCTGTGTAAGTGCATACTATGTCCGTGATATTCAAATGTTCTCCAGCTTGGAGAGAAATTGTAGTTCACACTTCATAGGGGCTGAACTCACTGAATATTCAAAAAAAAAAAGGGCGGAACTCTCCAGCACTGCGAGGTCTCTCTAATTTCTATATATGAAGGAGAGACAAGCCCAGAGCAATACAGCAGTGTGTGATGTGATATGAGAGTTTTGTTACACTTCTGTAGTACTTTAACAAATTAATATCATGCGTTGTATATTTCTGTTTATATACACAAATTACAATGCAACTTGTATTTGCTGCAAACTAAAACTTTCAGAAAGTGGGAGGGACAGGTATGTCTGAAGCTCTCTCTGAAGTCTTCTGAAAATTTCTAAGCATTTTAAACAAGCTGGTCTCGCTGATTTGTCTCGCCAGCTGTATACAGGTGAAGTTTGCTCAAAATTAACTAACAACAGAAAAGTAATAGATACTAAAATATAGACAAAAGCAAGTTAAATTGTAATGAAAGCATCTCAGTTTAATTTGGAAATGATGCAATTGGAGCCTTTATATTAGCCCCAGGGATTTTGTGTCCCAGAGAGCATCAATACTCTCTATGGAAGGCATCTTTCATCTCTCTGGGATTTCCAGGTTCCTCCCCTTTTCTTAGAACACCGCTGTACACAAAATAAAATACAAAAAAGTACAAAGTTTAAATGTAATAAAATGTAATCTGAAGTGTAAAGTGATATAAAATAGAAAGCACAAAGTGTAACTGCAGCACAACTGTCATGTCATGCAGGGCTATATTTCAGTGGGCTTGTCTCTTCATCACATACAGAAATGCAGGGAACGCCCCTTGAAGAAGTAAAGCAAAATCTGCCTTTTGAAAATGTCAGTAGGGATCTCACAGGGCTGGAGGATCATTTTAAAATATGTCACCTGAGCAGAGAGGTTTTGAATATCAGGGCCTCTGTGTGAAGAATCCCAGGGATACGTTAGGCTTCTTTGAGTGTTTCTGTGCGAAAACAGACCTGCCAACTTTAAAAAAATATTTCATAGTGTGCACTAATTTACATATTCAATGACATCACAGGAAATAAATACATACAAATACAAGTAAAACACCTATAAAATATATTTAGTTTACAAATTATAATGCCCAAAAGGCCAATTTAACCTGTACACATCCCTCTCTGAATTTTATAATTAATTAACTCTCAGTATAGACTGATGCACATAGCAGGTAATGATGCATTGCCTGAAAGAATTTGTCCTTACCACCTCCAATGGAAGTCTATTCCATTAATCTACTACACAGTCTACACTGTAAACAAAAGTGCTTACGCAATTATTCCTTCACCTTCTATCCTACAACTTTACAACATGACTCCTTATTCTGTTGTTACTTTCTCATCCGCGGATTTATTAACCCTTTAATGACCAGCAACATACCCTGTACGTCGCTGGTCTTTCTTCGGGGGTGTTTTTAATCAATAATATGGTCTCACCTGCATTTTGGGTTTTATGTCCCTTTAAGTTCCAGGTGGGCATCTTACAAAAAACAGTTATCAAGAAGGAACATAATTAGTAAGACAATAACTCATCCTGCTCTCACACTGGCAACTGAGGAGAGACACAGGGGAGGGGAAAGGCTGCAGTGTGTACAGGATGACAAGGAGGAGGAAACACACACATTTACAGTACACAAGTACAGAGATGTGGGAGGAGCATGTGAGAGGGGAGGAGACTGGCTGCACTGTGTCAGATTACACTGAGGCTGGAGGAAACACACAGATTTATAAAAGAACAGAGATGTGGGAGGAGCATGTGAGAGGGGAGGAGACTGGCTGCACTGTGTCAGATTACACTGGGGTTTACAGAGATGTGGAAGGTTCACGTGAGAGGGGAGGAGACTGGCTGCACTGTCTGGGTCAGATTTCACTGAGGCTAGAGGAAACACACACATTTACAGTACACAAGTACAGAGATGTGGGAGGAGCATGTGAGAGGGGAGGAGACTGGCTGCACTGTGTCAGATTACACTGAGGCTGGAGGAAACACACAGATTTATAAAAGTACAGAGATGTGGGAGGAGCATGGCTGAACTGGGTGGTGTGGGTGGAGCATGTGAGAGGGAAGGAGACTGGCTGCACTGGGTCAGATTACACTGAGGCTGGAGGAAACACACAGATTTATAAAAGTACAGAGATGTGGGAGGAGCATGTGAGAGGGGAGGAGACTGGCTGCACTGTGTCAGATTACACTGGGGTTTACAGAGATGTGGAAGGTTCACTGAGAGGGGAGGAGACTGGCTGTACTGTCTGGGTCAGATTACACTGAGGCTAGAGGAAACAGGGATTTACACAAGTACAGAGATGTGGGAGGGGCATGTGAGAGGGGAGGAGACTGGGTCAGATTACACTGAGGCTGGAGGAAACACACAGATTCACACAAGTACAGAAATGTGGAAGGAGTATCTGGGAGGGGAGGAGACTGGCTGCACTGGGTCAGATTACATTGGGGTTTACAGAGATGTGGGAGGAGCATGCGAGAGGGGAGGAGACTGGCTGCACTGGGTCAGATTACACTGGGGTTTACAGATATGTGGGAGGAGCACTGAGAGGGGGAGGCTTGCTGCATTGGGTCAGATTACACTGAGGTTTAGAGATGTGGTAGGAGAATGTGAGAGGGGAGGAGACTGGCTGCACTGGGTCAGATTACACTGGGGTTTACAGATATGTGGGAGGAGCACTTGAGAGGGGAGGAGACTAGCTGCACTGTGTCAGATTACACTGGGGTTTAAAGATATGTGGGATGGGAGGATACCAGATGCACTGTGTCAGATTTCACTGGGGTTTACAGATATGTGGGAGGAGCATGTGGGAGGGGAGGAGGCTAGAGGCACTGTTTCAGATTACACTGGGGCTTACAGATATGTGGGAGGAGCACGTGAGAGCGGAGGAGACTGGCTGCACTGTGTCAGATTACACTGGGGTTTACAGATATGTGGAAAGAGCATGTGGGAGGGGAGGAGACTAGCTGCACTCTGTCAGATTACACTAGGGTTTACAGATATGTGGGAGGAGCATGTGGGAGGGGAGGAGGCTAGATGCACTGTTTCAGATTACACTGGGGTTTACAGATATGTGGGAGGAGCATGTGAGAAGGGAGGAGACTGGTTGCACTGTGTCAGATTACACTGGGGTTTACAGATATGTGGGAGGAGCATGTGGGAGGGGAGGAGACTGGCTGCACTGGGTCAGATTACACTGGCGTTTACAGATCTGTGGGAGGAGCACGTGAGAGGGGAGGAGACTGGCTGCACTGGGTCAGATTACACTGGGGTTTACAGATATGTGGGAGGAACATGTGGGAGGGGAGGAGACTAGATGCACTGTGTCAGATTACACTGGGTTTTACAGATATGTGGGAGGAGCAAGTGAGAGGGGAGGAGACTGGCTGCACTGTGTCAGATTACACTGGGGTTTACAGATTTGTGGGAGGAGCATGTGGGAGGGGAGGAGACTAGCTGCACTGCGTCATATTACAGTGGGGTTTACAGATATGTGGGAGGAGCATGTGGGAGGGGAGGAGACTGGCTGCACTGGGTCAGATTACACTGGGGTTTACAAATCTGTGGGTGGAGCATGTAGGAGGGGAGGAGACTAGCTGCACTGTGTCAGATTACACTGGGGTTTACAGATCTGTGGGAGGAGCATGTAGGAGGGGAGGAGACTAGCTGCACTGTGTCAGATTACACTGGGGTTTACAAATCTGTGGGAGGAGCATGTAGGAGGGGAGGAGACTAGCTGCACTGTGTCAGATTACACTTGGGTTTACAGATCTGTGGGAGGAGCATGTGAGAGGGGAGGAGACTGGCTGCACTGGGTCAGATTACACTGGGGTTTACAGATATGTGGGAGGAGCACGTGAGAGGGGAGGAGACTGGCTGCACTAGGTCAGATATTACACTGGGGTTTACAGATATGTGGGAGGAGCACGTGAGAGGGGAGGAGACTGGCTGCACTGGGTCAGATATTACACTGGGGTTTACAGATATGTGGGAGGAGCACGTGAGAGGGGCGGAGACTGGCTGCACTGGGTCAGATATTACACTGGGGTTTACAGATATGTGGGAGGAGCACGTGAGAGGGGAGGAGACTGGCTGCACTGGGTCAGATATTACACTGGGGTTTACAGATATGTGGGAGGAGCACGTGAGAGGGTAGGAGACTGGCTGCACGGTTGAGACTAGATTCTATCCCTCTAAAGGACATTGTCCTTTCTGAGAATGGAATTTAGCTCACTCAGTGTGAAAAAGCTAAATCCCATACTGCTAAAGGACATTTTGCCCCCTAGTGGTCATGTCCTGTATAGGGATGGGAATTAGCCCGCTCACAGTGACAGAGCTAGATCACATACTGCTAAAGGATATTTTTGCCCCCTAGTGGTCGTGTCCTGTATAGGGATGGGAATTAGCCTTTTCAAATTGACGGAGCTAGATCACATACTGCTAAAGGACATCTTGCCCCTTAGTGGTCATGTCCTGTATAGGGATGGGAATTAGCCCGCTCACAGTGACAAAGATAGATCCCATACAGCTAAAGGACATCTTGCCCCCTAGTGGTCATGTCCTGTATAGGGATGGGAATTAGCATGTTCACAGTGACAGAGCTAGATCGCATACTGCTAAAGGACATTGGCCCCTTAGTGGTCATGTCCTGTATAGGGATAGGGACAGAGCTAAATCACCTACTGCAAAACATGTTGCCCATATACAGCTTGCTTACACAGCTGTTTATTGTCCCATCTCTTATAGTAACTGAAAGGCGTTATAAGATAGGTATTTCAGTGGTGTTTCAGTACAGAATGATAACTTTTTATTATACTAATATGCCCTATTAAACTTCAAACCTTAAAAGATTCCTCCAGAAAGGACAGCGTGAAGCAGGGCAGACAGTAAGCAAATCAGGGCATGGTCAGGTGGTCCTCAGCAAAACAGGACATTTATAAGGGCTGGGAGAGCTGCAGCAGGGACTGCAGGTTATTTTACCCCCTCATCAATATGACGCATAGGGATTATAAGTGGTGAATTCTCTGTAATGACCATAGAAGCCGCTAACATTTACACATTAAATAGAAGACAATTGGATGAGACAACCCTGGAGTTCTTCAGGCTTTAAAGGGACATGACACCCAATTTTAAACAACTTTCTAATTTACTTCTATTATCTAATTTGCTTCATTCTCTTGATATCACTTGCTGAAAAGCATATTTAGATATGCTCAGTAGCTGTGAGCAGATTGGCTCAAACATGTGCATTGCTATTTCTTCAACAAAGGATATCTAAAGAATTGAGCAAATTAGATAATAGAAGTAAATTGGAAAGTTGTTTAAAATTGCATGCCTTATCTGAATCATGAAAGTTTAATTTTGACTAGACTGTCCCTTTAAGGGCTCCATTTATTAAGTAGTGTGATAAGTTGACAGAGAGAAATCACCCTGAGCACGCTTGCTTGGGGTGATTGACAGGCCCTTCCCTGCAGGAAGGGGGTGGCAGTACACACTCAGTAAATTTTGGTACATACAAATAGAGGACATACAGATTCAAGTTTAGAACCTTGTCCACACGGCCAATAGTACACCTGGCCCTTTGTCTAAACGATCATTTCTAAGCTAAACCACATTATTCTTTGTATGTATTTAGAAGTTATTAGTGTTTCAATGACATATGCTGTATGCACCCCATGCACCAGCAATCAGACACCACCCTGCTCAGAGAGACTGTGGCATCTTGTATGAAATAAATGGGGGGCAATATTCATCAGGGCTCTGTCTTTAAAAAGGTGCAATGTTTAAATGTTTGTGTATAAGGCATAAACAGCATATGTGCATATGCTGCTGATATAGTGATGACAGAATCATTATTTTGTTAATACAAGTCTATTGTAAAAAAAGTGTCTGTTAAAACCAAAATGCATCGCTGTAATGTGTCTAATTGTATGCTAGCCGGTAATGGAGTTGTGCCTTGCATGGTTTCACTATTTTTTTATTCTACACTTGTATTGATATGACCAGGATATCATATAACTCGTGTTTAGAATGTTCTCTTCGCCAAGTTAAAATCCCTTCTACATGTTTATTGAGATTATGGCGACATCTCCCCTAATCCTGGTCCCTCACAACCTCCTAGCCTTTCACTTCCTTGTGTGCCTTTCAATAGACTTCATAAACTAAACTCTGGTAACCTTATTCACATTCCTCTTACATCTAAAACCCCCTCCCCCTTCACTTGTGCACTCTGGAACTCTCGCTCTGTTTGCAACAAGCTCACTTCTATCCATGATCTCTTTATCTCCCACTCTCTTAACCTTCTGACTCTTACAGAAACCTGGCTCTCTGCTTCAGACACAGCATCCACTGCAGCACTGTCACATGGGGGTCTCCATTTCAGCCACACTCCTAGGTCTGGCAATAGACAAGGAGGTGGTGTCGGTATTTTACTTTCCTCTCGTTGCACCTTCCAACAAATACAGCCCTTCTCTTCACTCACATTTTCTTCATTTGAAGCACACATGATTCGGTTATTCTCTCCCCTCTCTATACGTGTTGCAGTCATATACCGCCCCCCTGGCTCCCCAACTCAATTTTTAGATCACTTTGCTGCCTAGCTTCCTTATTTCCTTTCCTCAGACACCCCTGCCCTCATTCTTGGTGACTTTAACATCCCTCTTGACAATCCCAATGCCTCCTCTGCAATACAACTTCTTCAACTGACTTCCTCTTTCGGCATGTCACATGGTAATTTCCTTGATCTGATTTTCACCTATCGATGCACTCTTTCAAATTTAACAAACTCCCCTTTTCCTCTCTCTGACCATCATCTCCTAACTTGCAACATTACTTCCCTACCTACAACTCCCCCTCCCTCTACCCTTCACACCAAACTTCACAGAAGCACTAAGTCACTAGATCTACATCAGCTCGCTAGCTCTCTCAAACCTCTCCTCTCATCCATTACCTCCTTTTCCTGCCCTGACCAATCTATCTGCCAGTATAATTCCACCCTTACATCGGTCATTGACACTCTGGCCCCTCCAACCTTAGCTCAGAAACCACACTCTCATCCTCAGCCCTGGCATACTCCTCTGACACGATACCTACGCAGATGCTCCCGTACTGCTGAGCGACATTGAAGGAAATCTCGGAGTTCAGATGACTTTCTTCTCTACAAGTTCATCCTGAATTCCTACTATTCTGCCCTTAATCTTTATAAGCAACAATATTTTTCTAATCTCATCTCTACTCTTTCCTCTAACCCTAAACGTCTGTTCTCCACGTTCAACACTCTTCTCCACCCACCCCCACCACCTAACACAACCTCTCTCTCAGCTCAAGATTTTGCAAGCCACTTCAAAAACAAAATTGACTCCATCAGAAGTGAAATCGGGCTCTCAACATACTTCCAATCTCCCACCCCCTCAAAAGCTCACGATCACCCAAAACCCAAACATCCAAAAATGCAGCTCTTTTGCCCCTGTTAATGAGGATGAAGTTTCTGCCCTTATACTGTCCTCCCACCTCACTACCTGTTCCCTCTACCCCATCCCCTCACAGCTACTCCCCTCCCTCTCTTCTACCCTCACCCCCATTTTCAACCTCTCCCTCAGCACTGGTATATTTCCCTCATCTCTAAAACATGCACTGGTCACACCTATCCTCAAAAAACCTTCCCTTGATCCAACCTCCCCTTCCAATTACCGCCCTATTTCCCTACTCCCTCTTGCCTCAAAGCTCCTCGAAAAGCTAGTTTACGCACGTCTATCCCATTTCCTTACACTAAACTCTCTTCTTGACCCACTGAAATCTGGATTTCGTTCCCATCACTCTACAGAGACAGCAATTGTCAAGGTTACCAATGACCTACTTACAGCAAAATCCAAAGGCCACTTCTCTCTGCTTATCCTCCTTGACCTGTCTGCAGCCTTTGACACTGTTGACCACCCTCTTCTGCTCCAAACCCTCCAATCCTTCTGCATCTGTGACACAGCTCTCTCGTGGTTCTCTTTCTATCTGACTAACCGTACATTTAGTGTAGCCTTCTCCGGAGCATCCTCTGCCCCGTTACCACTTTCTGTTGGGGTACCTCAAGGCTCTGTCCTTGGTCCCCTTCTCTTTTCAATCTACACATCGTCACTAGGTTCCTTAATAAAGTCCCATGGGTTTCAATACCATTTGTATGCCGATGACACCCAAATCTACCTCTCTACACCAGACCTACCTCCTTCCTTACTAACCCGTGTCACTAACTGTCTTTCTCACATCTCATCTTGGATGTCCTCTCACTACCTTAAGCTAAATCTCTCCAAAACTGAACTGCTTATTTTTCCCCCTTCTTCCAATGTCTCCACCCCCACTATTTCTATAACTGTTGATAATTCCATCATTACCCCTACCCCGCACGCCCGATGTCTTGGGGTCACACTTGACTCAGATCTTTCCTTCACTCCTCACATTCAGTCCTTGGCTAAAGCCTGCCGCTTCCACCTTAAAAACATTGCTAAAATTAGACACTTCCTTACACAAGATACAACCAATATTTGAATCCACTCTCTCATCCTTTCCCGCCTCGACTACTGCAATTCTGTCCTCTCTGGTCTACCTAGCTGCCGCATAGCTCCTTTACAATCCATTATGAATGCCTCTGCCAGGCTCATCTTCCTTACTCGTCGCTCTTCATCTGCTGCACCTCTCTGCCAATCCCTTCACTGGCTTCCTCTTGCCTCTAGGATTAAACATAAAATCCTCACCCTGACATATAAAGCTCTCAACTGCACTGCTCCCCCCTACATCTCAGAACTTGTCTCTAGATACTCTCCCTCCCGTCCCCTTCGATCAGCTCAGGATCTCCTCCTCTCTTGTTACTTCCTCACATTCCCGTTTACAGGACTTCTCCAGACTGGCCCCCATCTTGTGGAATTCCCTGCCTCACTCCATAAGACTCTCCCCTAGTTTTAACAGCTTCAAGCGCTCCTTAAAGATTCTACTATTCAGGGATGCTTACAACCAACACTAACCTTCCCTAACTCCATCACTTTCCCCTTGAACCCCTTAGAATGTAAGCCTATGAGCCCAGCTGTTTGTAGATCGCCTTCATAAGAGCCGACTACAAAAGTGAAACTCTCGGCAGGGCCCTCTACCCACTTGACCCCTACAAAAGCTATCCTGTACACCGACTATGTTTACAGCGCTGCGGAATCTGTTGGCGCTCTACAAATTCCTGATGATAATAATAATAATTATGTTCCTAGCACTTAAAGGGATAAAAAACACATTTTTTTTTCTTGCACGATTTGGATAGAGAATCCATTTTTAAAGAAATTTCCAATTTACATCTACTGTGATATTTGCCTAATTGTCTTGGTATCATTTCTTGAAGGAGCATCAATGCTCTACTGGGAACTGGTTGAGCCAATAACAAGAGGCATATTAGTGCAGCCACCAATCACCAGCTAGCTGACTGAAGTGAATTGCTGCTCCTGTGACTACCTAGGTATGCTTTTCACCAAATGATACAAAGAGAATGAAGCAAATTAGTTAATAGAAGTAAATAGGAAAATTGTTTAAAACTGCATGTTCTATCTGACTTGTCAGTTTACTCTGTCAGTAATATCAGCCCCATTTGAATCATCAGACTATAGCAGCAGTAAGGCAGCTTGTCCCAATAAAGGTCACAAACCAAACAATACTGTAACTTTACTTTTACATTTATCTACATATAAACATGTGATTGGTTTGTCCATTTATAGTTTGATAGCTAAGTTTGCTTGTGTACAGTGAGTCTATAGTATGCTTGTGTATAGAGTCTATAGTATGCTTGTGTACAGTGAGTCTATAGCATAGGAGCACCAAAGGCTAAAGTAATCTATCAGGGCTATAAAAGAAACCTGCAACAGATGTTTCAGTGGGCCACTTAAAGACAAAATATACAACAAATGGTGACCTATCTAACAAATACATATGTGTTAGACAGGCTTGTATTCTTCACTGGTGAGTTAATTCCCTATTTTACTCACTTGGTTAGATGGTTTTTGCATTTGTTTTTACTGTTACAGGCTGAGCATATCCACTGGTTGTTATACCTAGCTGTTCCGCACCACCAAGGCTGTTGCAGCACTATTAAGGACACCCTTTTAGGATATTATCTCAGGAAAGTCTAAAGGACAATATTCAGGATCCTTTCACTTATATGTTCTAAGAACAGACTGTCAGTGGGATTATTAAAAACACTCATCAGAGACGCTTTTTGTACACTATTTTTGCATTTTTCAATTAATCATTTTTTGCCCCAAGAGGGGCATTTATTCACTTGGGTACCCACTTGACTGTATTATTGTACATTGTATATATGCCAATGTCTGTTATTTATTTGTAACTCACTATATCTGGCACATAATTTGCACCTTAAGGTGGCAGACACTTATCACAGGTCCTAATTTAGCTTAGCCAGATTTAGTAAACTGTATAAATATTTCTGTTTTTATATCTGCTACAATTAAATAATATCTGTTTTTATATCTGCTACCAATATTTATTTGTTAGATAGGTCACTATCTATTTGTTAGATAGGTCACCATTTTTTGTATCTTTTGTCTTTAAGTGGCCCACTGCAACATTATCTGTTGCAGGTTTCTTTTATAGCCCTGATAGATTACTTTAGCCTTTGGCCCTCCTACTCTGTCACTTTTTCCCACGTAATTAGCTGGGTCCTTTGTTAGGAGGTCCCTTTATAGTGAGCTTGTTTTCTTTTCCGGGCGTAGTCAATTACCCCTGTTTTTTTTACAGCGAGTCTATAGTAGTGCTTGTGTATAGAGTCTATAGTATGCTTGTGTACAGTGAGTCTATAGTAGTGCGTGTACAGTGAGTCTATAGTATGCTTGTGTATAGTGAGTCTATAGTATGCTTGTGTATAGTGCGTCTATAGTAGTGCTTGTGTATAGAGTCTATAGTATGCTTGTGTATAGTGCGTCTATAGTTATGCTTGTGTATAGTGCGTCTATAGTAGTGCTTGTGTATAGAGTCCATAGTATGCTTGTGTATAGTCTATAGTATGCTTGTGTATAGTCTATAGTTATGCTTGTGTATAGTGCGTCTATAGTAATGCTTGTGTATAGAGTCTATAGTAATGCTTGTGTATAGTGCGTCTATAGTTATGCTTGTGTATAGTGCGTCTATAGTTATGCTTGTGTATAGTGCGTCTATAGTTATGCTTGTGTATAGTGCGTCTATAGTTATGCTTGTGTATAGTGCGTCTATAGTTATGCTTGTGTATAGTGCGTCTATAGTTATGCTTGTGTATAGTGCGTCTATAGTTATGCTTGTGTATAGTGCGTCTATAGTTATGCTTGTGTATAGTGCGTCTATAGTTATGTTTGTGTATAGTGCGTCTATAGTTATGTTTGTGTATAGTGCGTCTATAGTTATGCTTGTGTATAGTGCGTCTATAGTTATGCTTGTGTATAGTGCGTCTATAGTAGTGTTTGTGTATAGAGAGTCTATAGTATGCTTGTGTATAGTGTGTCTATAGTAGTGCTTGTGTATAGTGATGCCAATCACGGTTTTGTAGGAACAGAGAAATATTTATTTTGTACAGAATAAGTAAACATTTATAAGAATTTCTACATCTTTGTTTATAGTCGATATTCTCCTTAATGTGTTATGGATCTAAGGGGGATTGTGATTGTTCAGGACAAAACTAAATATCACGTATTAAAGGGACATTCCAGTCAAAATTGAAATGCACTCAGATGAATTACATCCTTGAATAGAAACATATTAACAATATACGTTTTGGCAAAAATGCTTCTAGTAAACGGTATCACTGTTTTAGTGTTAAAGGGACACTGAACCCAATTTTTTTCTTTCATGATTTAGATAGAGCATGCAATTTTAAACAACTTTCTAATTTACTCCTATTATCAATTTTTCTTCGTTCTCTTGCTTTCTTTATTTGAAAAAGAAGGCATCTAAGCTATTTTTTTGATTCAGAACCATGGAAAGCGCTTGTTTATTGGTGGGTGAATTTATCCACCAATCAGCAAGAACAACACAGTGTGTTCACCAAAAATGGGCCGGCATCTAAACTTACATTCTTGCATTTCAAATAAAGATACCAAGAGAATGAAAAGTATTTGATAATAGGAGTAAATTAGAAAGTTGCTTAAAATTGCATGCTCTATCTGAATCACGATAATAAAAAATTGGGTTCAGTGTCCCTTTAACATTTTTCTCTGCACGTGCACGTGAGGCATAGCTAGATATTCTCAGTTCAACAGTATTTTAAATACTGCAGCTGTACAGAGCATTAGTAGGGCTTGTATTATGTCAGCAATTAACATATTGGGTCATTACCAGATGGTATAAGCACCTTAGGCTCTCTGAGCAGGTGTTGTGTATAAAATGCTGGTGCACAGTGCATACTTAAATACACTTTTGAAACAGCTATAACTTTTATTAGAAGCATTTTTGCTAATACATCTATATTACGAAAATGCTGCTATTCAAAACTTAAATGCATCCATGTGGATTCCAATTTTGTCTGAAATGTCCCTTTAATGCAGTTCACAATAACATAAAATGCAATATATTTAAATTAATCAAAAATAATAAAAGGGACAGTCTACTTGACGCCTCCTTATCTCAGTACATTTTGAGTTTTTCCACAGCTAGACAGTGCTAGTTCAGGTATACCATGGAAATAACACTGTGCTCAGTCCTGTGGAGTTATTTATGAGTCAACACTGACTGGCTAAAATGCAAGTCTGTCAAAAGAACTGAAATAAGGGGGCAGTTTGCAGAGCCATAGATACAAGGTAATCACAGAGGTAAAAAGTGTATTATTATAACTGTGTTGGTTATGCAAAACTGGGGAATGGGTAATAAAGGGATTATCTATCTTTTGAAACAATAACAATTAAAGAGTAGACTTTCCCTTTAAAACAACTAATGTAAGAGTAAAGTTTTAATCTCCATAAAAGTAATGGTGCAGCCATATTAATAAATAATGACAGTATATTGTAAAGTTGTTTAATTGCACATTATTAAACATTTTATATCACAAAACTAGTGTTTAATGCATATTTAAAGGGATAAAATATCTGCTCCAGCATTTATTTCTAAAGACTTAGGAGCAGGGGTCAGTAGGAGTCTCAAATGACACTTGAAATAAGACTCCAATTAGCTTCTAGGTAGAACAGGAACAGAAATCTCATCAGGATTTTTCAGCAGGTGTATCCTTTGGTACTTTGCTGATATATATCACGCACATAACACACAGTTTATTTTATTCTTATAGAAGTGCATTTTCTGCTGAACAGACAAAAACTTGTACATCTTCTTTAGATCTGTGAAGAAGAAAAAATGTTAAACACAAATATAATATTCTACTACCTACCCTCCATACTTACAACCACCCACAAACACAACACAACATAAAGAGAGTGACCACACTAGAGAAAGAGCAAAAGAGAAAGCAATGGGGAGAGAGAGAGAGAGGCAGGAGAGCGAGCGAGAGAGCGAGAGAGAGAGGCAGGAGAGCGAGCGAGAGAGCGAGAGAGAGAGGCAGAAGAGCGAGCGAGAGAGAGAGCGAGAGAGAGAGGCAGGAGAGCGAGCGAGAGAGAGAGCGAGAGAGAGAGGCAGGAGAGCGAGCGAGAGAGAGAGCGAGAGAGAGAGGCAGGAGAGCGAGCGAGAGAGAGAGCGAGAGAGAGAGGCAGGAGAGCGAGAGAGGCAGGAGAGCGAGCGAGAGAGAGAGAGAGAGAGAGACACAGGAGAGAGAGAGAGACAGGAGAGAGAGAGAGAGGCAGGAGAGAGAGAGAGGCAGGAGAGAGAGAGAGAGGCAGGAGAGAGAGAGAGAGGCAGGAGAGAGAGAGAGAGGCAGGAGAGAGAGAGAGAGGCAGGAGAGAGAGAGAGAGGCAGGAGAGAGAGAGAGAGGCAGGAGAGAGAGAGAGAGGCAGGAGAGAGAGAGAGAGGCAGGAGAGAGAGAGAGAGGCAGGAGAGAGAGAGAGAGGCAGGAGAGAGAGAGAGAGGCAGGAGAGAGAGAGAGAGGCAGGAGAGAGAGAGAGAGGCAGGAGAGAGAGAGAGAGGCAGGAGAGAGAGAGAGAGGCAGGAGAGAGAGAGAGAGGCAGGAGAGAGAGAGAGGCAGGAGAGAGAGAGAGAGAGAGAGGCAGGAGAGAGAGAGAGAGAGAGAGGCAGGAGAGAGAGAGAGAGAGAGGCAGGAGAGAGAGAGAGAGAGAGAGAGAGAGAGAGGCAGGAGAGAGAGAGAGAGAGGCAGGAGAGAGAGAGAGAGAGGCAGGAGAGAGAGAGAGAGAGGCAGGAGAGAGAGAGAGAGAGAGAGAGAGAGAGACAGGAGAGAGAGAGAGAGAGACAGGAGAGAGAGAGAGAGAGAGAGAGAGAGAGGCAGGAGAGAGAGAGAGAGAGGCAGGAGAGAGAGAGAGAGAGGCAGGAGAGAGAGAGAGAGAGAGGCAGGAGAGAGAGGCAGGAGAGAGAGGCAGGAGAGAGAGGCAGGAGAGAGAGGCAGGAGAGAGAGGCAGGAGAGAGAGGCAGGAGAGAGAGGCAGGAGAGAGAGAGAGAGAGGCAGGAGAGAGAGAGAGAGGCAGGAGAGAGAGAGAGAGAGAGGCAGGAGAGAGAGAGAGAGAGAGGGAGGCGAGAGAGAGAGAGAGGCGAGAGAGAGAGAGAGAGGCGAGAGAGAGAGAGAGAGGCGAGAGAGAGAGAGAGAGGCGAGAGAGAGAGAGAGAGGCGAGAGAGAGAGAGAGGCGAGAGAGAGAGAGAGGCGAGAGAGAGAGAGAGGCGAGAGAGAGAGAGAGGCGAGAGAGAGAGAGAGGAGAGAGAGAGAGAGAGAGAGAGAGAGAGAGAGAGAGAGAGAGAGAGAGAGAGAGAGAGAGAGAGAGA
>NC_069509.1:39147179-39154679 GCF_027579735.1 Bombina bombina
AGGGAGAGAGGCAGCGTGGGTGACAGACAGAAAATGACAGAGAAAGAGTGACACAGACAGAGGGACAAGAGAAAATGAGAGACAGGAAAAAAAAAGTGAATGTATGAAAAGAGTGACAGAGAGAGCGAGAAAAGTGACAAGGAGGGAGAGACAGACACACAAACATGGACACAGAAAGAGACACACAGAAAAGTACACTGTGTGTCTGTCATTCTGTGTCTCTGACTCAGAAAAAAATCACATACATAAGGAGACAGACACACAGACATTTACACACAGGGAAAGAGAGAATAATGCCCATTCATACTATAACTATTCCCCATCAGTCATACAAAGAACAGCCATTAACCCCTTCCTTTCCATAATCCCCTTGGTGTCATATTGTGCAGTAACACCAGCACATAAAGATATTGACTAACTCCTGTTCTTATGAATTAATGTCCATTTTAAATGCAAGCTTCATATATACAGCTTAACAATTATAGCTGACTTTCACTAATTATGTAATAACTGATACCCCCACAAACATAAACAAGACAACAAGTGCAGTTTTACTTATCTTAGTGGTTTCCCATTGCTCATCTGCAGTCCCAGATAAAAGCTTCTCTCCTAGAAAATAAAGAATAGAAACAAATGTTGGGCCCCATGTGTAATATTTTACCACTACCAGTTCTTCATGTTTCTAGCACAAATCCTAGGCACAGATGAGGTTCCCATAATTCAGAGTTGAAAAAAAGACAATGTACAAATCTCTGGCTGGCTGTATAAAGCAGCCTATAATCAGGATCCCAGCTTCTTGCTTCATGAGAACACAGGTTCTTCTCACTCCTTTTTCACATTAGTGTTTCTTCCATGTCCAGCATAAGCCCAGATAACCACTCCCGACGAGACACACAGACAGCAGCAGAAAGAAAGCAAAAAATGTCCTATCGATTTGAGTCTCCCGCACTTCTGCTTCTTCCTCACTCAGCTCTCTGTACCATGTGATCACTGCAGTCACGTGACTGCTGTGATGTCAGAGTGTCCTTTAGAGGGATAGAATCTAGCCGCTACCCTGGCTGCACTGGGCCAGATTACAATACACTGAGGCTGGAGGAAACAGCAGCTTGGCAGCTGAAACTGCAGGTAAATACACCGTGTCAGTGAGTGTCTGCAGCTGGTGTCACTGGTTCCCGGATATCGTGTGATTTATGCACACAACCGCGTGACTGTGGTCTGAAAACGCTCACTCACCTCTACACACAATCTCAGTGATTTTCAGCTGTAAATGTTATGTGTTCTCCGAATCCATATTGCAGTATTAATATGACAATAATACTCACACTGCATAACAACATATAATTGAATGTTATTTATTTATTAGTAATCTGTGCTGTACAATATGATTAGCAGCAATAAAAAAACACATTTCTGTCAGGAATAAGCACGCGCACAATCACAATTCTGGAAACGTTGCCAGCATTAAAGGGACATTCGACAACACCAGAAGTTTTATTGTTTTTAAAATATAGATAATCCCTTTATTACCATTTCCCCAGTTTTGCATAACCAACAGGTTTATATTAATACACGTTTTACCTCTGTGATTATCTTGTATCTAAGCCTCTTCTGACAGCCCCCTGATCACATAACCTTTTATTTATTATCTATTGACTTTCATTTTATCCAAATAGTGCTGTGTTGTGCTGACTCTTAAATAAATCAATGGGCGTGAGCACAATGGTATCTATATGGCTCACATGAACTAGCAGTCCCTTGTTATGAAAAAAACAATAAAAAAGAATGTGATAAGAGGCTGTCTTTAAAGGGACGGTCTACTCCAAAAAAATGATTGTTTAAAAGGTTGATCATGTCGTTATTACCCATTCCCCAGCTTTGCATAACCAACACTGTGATGTTAATATACTTTTTTTCCTCTGTGATTACCTTGTATCTAAGCTTCCTTTGACAGCCCCCCTGATCACATGTCTTTTTATTTATTATCTAATAACTTGCATTTTATCCAATTAGTGCAGTGTCTGCCAAAACCTACAGGTGTTAGCACAATGTTATCTATGGCTCACAGGAACTAGCAGTCTCCTGTTGTAAAAAGCTAATAAAAAATCATGTGATAAGAGGCTGTCTTTAGTGGCTTAAATAGGCAGAAATTTAGAGATTTCAAGGCTATAAAGTATATTAATATAACAATATTGGTTGTGCAAAGCTGGGGAATGGGTAGTAAATGCGTTAGAGTTTTACAATTTTAGAGTTGACTGTCCCTTTAAAGGGACATTAAACACTATATAAATGTTAGATAAAATGATGCAGTCAAAGAAAAATATTAGTCTGAGAATAACATGTAGATGTATTTTCTAAATTTTCATTAATGTGCAGCCAATGGCTGTGTGGAATATAACAGTGTTCTGCACTTATTTTTCTAACAGGAACTGAAAAGTTTCAGAATAGAATTATAGGAAAGGGGGACAAAATAAATAATAGAAGTATATTGCAGAACTTTATATATATATATATATATATATATATATATATATATATATATATATATATACACCATTATCATTTTATATCACCATCTCAAAGTGTTTAATGTCCCATATCTCATTTCAGACCACTGTCACACTCCATGGAGGTCTTTGCGCATGCTCTTTGCTGCCCCTTGCGTTGCTAGGATACGGTAGGGACGCATGTTATGTACACACTGCTGGGGATCAGAAACCATGGCTGAGGTGAGCGTGAGGCCCTCAGTAACATGCAGTGGCGGGAGGAACTGAATAAATAACCTCAATATGAATAAAATATTTATGTACTTCTGTAGTCAGCAAGAAAGAGGTTAACATCCCCAGCAGTGAGCGTGACTCACCCTATGATTAAGTGCTCAACTGAGCACGAAACTAGTCAGGGAGTTTGTGTGCCCTGTACTGCCTATATTTTATATGATTAAATAAAGGTTTCAAGTTTTTAACTTTTTTTGCCAGCCCTGTCTTCACTCTTTATTGAGCAGCTGCCTGCCTTCTTTGAACTGTGTTTACTTTCGGCTACACCGGCCGTTTATTTGGCAGCTTGCACCCCTGCAGCCTGATCACGTTGGTTTGCTCTTTCCTCCCCGGACTAGGCAGTCACTTCCGCGTCTGCAGCGGCTTGAATCTTGGGAGATCCCCAGCAGTGATGTCAGCAGCAAACACACTGATTGCTTTCACATTTTTATTTGACTCCATTATTATAAAAAATGGCAGGTGGGCGAAACAAGAGGGTAATCGAAGCAGTATTAGAATGTTAGTGTGAGTGCGTGCTGCAGTATTAGAATGTTAGTGTGAGTGCGTACTGCAGTATTAGAATGTTAGCGTGAGTGCGTGCTGCAGTATTAGAATGTTAGCGTGAGTGCGTACTGCAGTATTAGAATGTTAGTGTGAGTGCATACTGCAGTATTAGAATGTTAGTGTGAGTGCGTGCTGCAGTATTAGAATGTTAGTGTAAGTGCGTAATGCAGTATTATGATGTTAGTGTGAGTGCGTGCTGCAGTATTAGAATGTTAGTGTGAGTGCGTGCTGCAGTATTAGAATGTTAGTGTAAGTGCGTGCTGCAGTATTAGAATGTTAGTATGAGTGCATACTGTGTGTGATATTGAGATTATCAGTTGGTATGAACCATATCAACCTGTTGTTATGTGCACAATGGTAGGAAGTGCCTCTTGCATAGTGTGTGTGTGTAGAGCATTCTTAATAAAGTTTACAGTTATGAAGACCTGTGCTTGATCTCCTTATTTAAACTAAGATAAAACATGGTGTCAGAATAAGGAGTTCCCTGCTTCCATCTGAACAAGCAAGGACTCTGAGGAATCCATTAGAAATCTTTGCAGCAAATTGAAAGTGTGAGAGTCAAGGCTCTGGCAGAGTGACTACAGCTTCTTCTCATGAACTAAGTGCATCATAACTTGTACAACTGACTGATTCTAACAGCACTACAGACTTTTATATTAATACTGCATAATTCAGAACATTAAGATGGAAAAGTTAAATCCTCCACCAGAATTGAAAATGACTGGTAATATGGAAGATGCATGGCAGAGGTTTAAAGTGCATGTAAAGTCAACCTATTTGCTCTGCATCATAGTGTGTAATTTCGAAAATAAAAGTGAGTTTCATTCATCAAAATCTCTAAATCAAAATCTAAAAAGAAATAGTTAATAATTTAGGTTGTATTCTTATAGGCGATTCCTCCGCCCGCCATTATGGTCCCACATTATTTTGATGATTGACACTTCTATTTAGAACTATTTTCCTCACCCCCGGGGCGTCAGGCCAGTTGTTCCTTACGTCACGCGTATCTACTGCGCATGCGCAAACTACCCGATGACGTTACCAACTCAGTGCATTACCAACTCAACTTTGTTACTGAGTATTAACGCATGCGCGATGTGAAACGAGGTGCCGAGGTTTAGTGTATTGATTGCTTAACGCATGCGCGTATTGTCATCCAAATAGTAAACGCATGCGCAAATGAGAGCCCTGATCGGGAACACGATTCAAACTGATGTCATCAAGTGGGCGGTAGATATTAAAATAATGCAGGGGGAAAAACAGGAAGAAGACGTTTGGGAGGAGTGCAATGCATAGAGCGGAGATAAGTTTATAGATAAAAATAACAATAAACATAATTTATTTTAAAATAATATTATTGCGGTTTCAATATTTATAAGATTGTGAACAAGTAGGTAACAATTAATAAGCAAAAATTTACATTCACTTTAAGCAAAGATTCCAGCTATATGTTAGAGCTATAGGAGCTCAGGAGCAAGATGATGAACAAAAGATTCCAGCTATATGTTAGAGCTATAGGAGCTCAGGAGCAAGATGATGAACAAAAGATTCCAGCTATATGTTAGAGCTATAGGAGCTCAGGAGCAAGATGATGAACAAAAGATTCCAGCTATATGTTAGAGCTATAGGAGCTCAGGAGCAAGATGATGAACAAAAGATTGCACTTTTTCTGACTGTAGCAGGATCAGCAGCAATAGATGTATTCAACACCTTCACATTTACAGATGAAGAAAGGGATGTTTATCAGGTTGTTCTAGACAAATTTGAACAGTACTGTGTACCTAGACGCAATGAAACCTATGAAAGGTGTCTTTTCAGATGTAGAATGCAGAATGAAACAGAGACTATTTAGGAGTATGTAACAGACTTAAAACTGAAGAGTAGATCATGTAATTATGGAGCAATGTGTAACTCATTAATCAGAGACCAGTTAGTCATGGGCTGCAGAAATATAAGGGTTAAAGAACGCTTGCTCAGAGAGAAAGATTTAACACTGGAAAAGGCAGTAGAAATTTGTCAAAGTTCAGAGGCAGCACAGGAACAAGTGCGCACACTCTGCCACAGTACAGCAGCAACACCAGTAATGTCAGTTACAGTGGGGAAAAACAAAGTGCATTCACATTATGAAAATAAAATGAAAGGAAAAAGTTTTATCACACAAACAGCAAATTCTCAGACTGGCTGTGTACCAGATGTGGAAAGCAGCATGGCATAAGACAATGTCAGGCTTATGGGCAAATCTGCAGAAAATGTGGAAAAAGGAATCACTTTCAAAAGATGTGTAAAGCTAAAAAAACGGTTCACATTGTTGACCAGTCAGAAAGTAAGGAATCAGAAGAATTCTTTATTGGAATACTTGACTTAACCAAAGCTACATATAAGGAGTGGGTCATTGAAGCTATTACAAATGGCACTAATATTGCTTACAAAGTAGATACAGGTGCACAAGCTAATTTGATGCCTGAGAGCAAGTATCACCAATTGAAGAACAAACCAGAACTTCTGAAAAGCTCAGTTAAACTAAAGACATATAATGGGGATTTTATCCCAGTGCTTGGCAAGTGCAGTGTGTTCCTGGAATATGGAAATCAAACGCATAAAATGAACATTCTGGTAGTTCCAGGAAACAAACCAGCTCTACTGGGTCTTCAAATGTGTGAAACTTTAGGACTGATTAAAAGGGTAAATGCCATTGATGGAACTAATAAAGAAGAGGACATAGAACATTTATTAACAGACTATGCTTCAGTATTTGAAGGAATAGGATGTCTTCCAATGCAACATAAAATACAACTAAAAGAAGGTTCTCGTCCAGTAGTGCATGCCATGCGAAATGTTCCAGTTGCTCTAAGGGATCGTCTTAAACGTGAACTTGCCAGGATGGAGGATAAAGGTATTATAAAGAAAATCAAGACACCTACTGAATGGGTTCATTCTATGGTGTTGGTGGAAAAACCGGATGGGGGTCTCAGAATCTGTATTGATCCCAAGGAACTGAATAAAAGCATCTTAAGAGAACACTTCCATTTACCAACAAAACCAGAATTGCTTGGGGAGCTAAGTGGAGCAACTGTATTCAGTAAACTGGATGCATCCTCAGGATTTTGGCAAATTCCACTGGAGGAGGAAAGCATGAAACTCTGCACTTTTAATACTCCTTATGGGAGGTACTGTTACAAACGATTGCCCTTCGGCTTGTGTTCAGCACCAGAAGTGTTTCATAGTACCATGCAGCAACTTCTTGAACGAATACCAGGCACAACCGTATTCATTGATGATATTCTGATCTGGGGTAAAACCAAGCAAGAACATGATGAAAGGCTAAAGATGGTCTTAGATGTTGCTAAGGAGAATAATTTGAAGTTCAATAAGACAAAGTGTCAATTCAGAAAAACTTCAATTCAATATTTGGGAGAACAACTCACGGGAGGTGGTGTTTTACCAGACATGAAAAAGATTAAGGCAATTACAGAAATGCCACAGCCAGAAAATAAGCAAGATATACAACGCTTACTAGGAATGGTGAATTACCTTGGCAAGTTCATACCTAATTTACCAGACAAAACTGTACTAATGCGACAACTACTCAGAAAAAACTATGCCTGGGAATGGTCAGAGAATCACCATAAAGAATGGAAGTTTTTAAAGGACATGCTTACTACTGCACCAACTCTGCAATTCTTTGATCCAACAGCAAAAACAAAGTTGTCAACTGATGCTTCACAAAATGGATTGGGAGCAGTTCTATTTCAAAATCAAGGCTCGGGATGGATGCCTGTGGCTTATGCATCTAGGGCATTGACAGATACTGAAAAATCATATGCTCAAATTGAAAAGGAAACACTGGGACTAGTTTACGGATGTGAAAAATTTCATGTTTATTTGTATGGAAGAGTATTTTCAGCAGAAACTGATCACAAACCTTTGATTCACATCTACCAAAAGGGCTTGATAGATGCACCTCCAAGAATTCAACGTTTGTTGCTGAGACTTCAAAGGTATGACTTCACCTTGGATTTTATACCTGGCAAGGAGTTGGTGGTAGCGGATGCTCTGTCACGAGCTTACTTACCATTTAACAACGAGGACTTACAGTTGCAGAAAGAGGTGACTGTTCACGTCAATCTGATCTTGAAGACAGCCCCGTTTAGTCATGCAATGTGGGCAGCAATAGAACAGGCTA
>NC_069509.1:39159679-39202179 GCF_027579735.1 Bombina bombina
CTCCAGAGGGGCAGAAGTCTTCATCCGATCCGGGCAGAAGAGGACCTCCAGAGGGGCAGAAGTCTTCATCCAGGCGGAATCTTCTATCTTCATCCATCCGGAGCGGAGCGGGTCCATCTTGAAGCCAACCGACGCGGAGCATCCATCCAATCGGAATTAAGGTAGGAAAAATCAGCCAATAGGATTGAAGTTCAATCCTATTGGCTGATCCAATCAGCCAATAGGATTGAGCTCGCATTCTGTTGGCTGTTCCAATCAGCCAATAGAATGCAAGCTCAATCTTATTGGCTGATTGGATCAGCCAATAGGATTTTTCCTACCTTAATTCCAATTAGCTGATAGAATCCTATCAGCCAATCGGAATTCAAGGAACGCCATCTTGGATGACGTCATTTAAAGGAACCGTCATTCGTCGTGTAGTCGTCGGTCTGGATGGATGCTCCGCGTCGGCTGGCTTCAAGATGGACCCGCTCCGGATGGATGAAGATAGAAGATGCCGCCTGGATGAAGACTTCTGCCCCTCTGGAGGTCCTCTTCTGCCTGGATCGGATGAAGACTTCTGCCCCTCTGAAGGACTACTTGTGCCCGGCTGGGTGAAGACGTCTCACGGTAGGGAGATCTTCAAGGGGTTAGTGTTAGGTTTTATTAAGGGAGGATTGGGTGGATTTTAGAGTAGGGTTGGGTGGGTGGGTGGTGGGTTTTAATGTTGGGGGGGTATTTTTTTTTACAGGTAATAGAGCTGATTACTTTGGGGCAATGCCCTGCAAAAAGCCCTTTTAACGGCTATTTGTAATTTAGCATAGGGTAGGGAGTTTTTTTTTTTTGGGGGGGGGCTTTTTTATTTTATTAGGGGGATTAGATTAGGTGTAATTCTTTTATTTGTTTCTGTAATTTAGTGTGTGGGGGGTTCTGTACTTTATTTTATTTTATTTAATTGTAGGTAATTTATTTTAATTTAGGTAATTAATGATAGTGTAGTGTTAGGTGTAATTGTAATTTAGGTTAGGATTTATCTTACAGGTAAATTTGTCTTTATTTTAACTAGGTAGTTATTAAATAGTTAATAACTATTTAATAACTATTGTACCTATTTAAAATAAATACAAAGTTGCCTGTAAAATAAAAATAAACCCTAAGCTAGATACAATGTAACTATTAGCTATATTGTAGCTAGCTTAGGGTTTATTTTATAGGTAAGTATTTAGTTTTAAATATGAATAATTTATTTAATTGTAGTAATTTTATTTAGTTTTATTTAAATTATATTTAAGTTAGGGGGGTTAGATTTAGAGTTAGACTTAGGTTTAGGGGTTAATAACTTTATTATAGTGGCGGCGACATTGGGGGCGGCAGATTAGGGGTTAATAAATATAATGTAGGTGTCAGCGATGTTGGGGGCTGCAGATTAGGGGTTCATAAGTATAATGTAGGTTGCGGCAGTGTCCGGAGCGGCAGATTAGGGGTTAATAATATAATGTAGGTGGCGGCGATGTCGGGGATGGCAGATTAGGGGTTAATAAGTGTAAGATTAGGGGTGTTTAGACTCGGGGTTCATGTTAGGGTGTTAGGTGTTTTCCCATAGGAAACAATGTGGCTGCGTTAGGAGCTGAACGCTGCTTTTTTGCAGGTGTTAGGTTTTTTTAAGCCGAATCAGCCCCATTGATTCCTATGGGGAAATCGTGCACAAGCACGTTTAGCCAGTTCGCCGCTACCGTAAGCAGCGCTGGTATTGAGGTGAGATGTGGAGCTAAATTCTTCTCTACGCTCACTTTTCTGTGACTAACGCCGGGTTTAAAAAAACCTGTAATACCAGCGTTACTTTAGGTGAGCGGTGAACTGAAACTAAGCGTTAGCAACGCACCCCTGTTACCGCAAAACTCGTAATCTCGGTGTATGTGAGTGCACAGGGCATGACATAGCTAGATAATTGTGCAGGAGAGTGAGACGTAAAGAGTATGTGAGGGCATGCAATTTTAAGCAACTTTCTAATTTACTCCTATTAGCAATTTTTATTTATTCTATTGGTATCTTTATTTGAAAAGAAGGAATGTAAGCTTGGGAACTGGATCATTTAGCACCTGCTGATTAGTGGCTAAATGTAGCACTACCCAGGGAGCTGAACCAAAAATGGGCTGGTTCCTAAGCTTACATTCCTGCTTTTCAAATAAAGATACCAAGAGAACAAGAAAATTTAATAGGAGTAAGTTTTAAAGTTGCTTAAAATTGCTGCTCTATCTGAATCATGAGAGAGAGAAATTTGGTTTCATATCATATGACTACATGGACTACTTTCTCTGATCTGTAGGATGATGTCATGAGTTGTGTCGCTAGTGATGCTATTGATGATGTCATCAACAATGTCATGTGTGATGTAATCAGTGATGTCATTAATAATGCATTGCAAAGCACCCAGGGCAGGGGCAGTTGGGAATTTCCTTGCTTTTTAATGTTTGATTGAGAACTTAAAGGGACATTAAACCCAATTTTTTTCTTTCATGATTCAGATAGAGAATACCATTTTAAACAACTTTCTAATTTACTTATATAATCTAATTTGCTTCATTCTTTAGATATCTTTTGCTAAAAAAATATCAATGAACATCGGTGAGCCAATCACATGAGGCAAATACGTGCAGCCACCAATCAGAAGCTACTGAGCATATCTAGATATGCTTTTCAGGAAAGAATATCAAGAGAATGAAGCAAATTAGATTATATAAGTAAATTAGAAAGTTGTTTAAAATGGTATTCACTATCTGAATCATGAAAGAAAAAATTTGGGTTTAATGTCCCTTTAAACTCTAGGCTTTAACATGCTATATACCTAGGCTTGTCCCATTTGGCCAGATGCAGTAACTAACATTTACAGTTTTGCTTTTAATCTAAGCTGAGAGTTTGCAAGTGAGTGCTGGACATTTTCTATGTGTTGTGTAATAATTTGTTTTGTAATTTTCCCTATGGGCCTTGCACCCAGACTTGTCTGGGGTAAACTGCCTGGGACTCTTGGGACGGTGCAGCTGCCTGTGAGTGCTATTGAGCACCTAGGGCGGTGCATGTTGCAGGGTCATCAGATGTGTACCCAGTCCAGTCTGAGAGTGCAGTCCCCTTCCATGTTTTGTATATGTCTAGGGTGATTACATAAGTCTGTGCACCCTTAAAGTGAATGTAAATTTTGATGCTAAAGTGCCTGGTTTTTAAAAACAGGGGCACTTTAATTAATCAAAATTTACATTTCACTCGTGTTGTGAAAAAAAACTTACCTTTTAATCTTGACAGCCGCTCCAGCTTCCTCCGCCCGTCGCAAAGCCTCTTCCTGGGTCTAAAACGAGGAATCCAGCTTCCTCCAATCACGGCGTTGAATCAAACACTGATTCCCCCAGGGGGAAGCCGTTATTGGAGGATGACGATCCATAATTTCTGACGTCAGAAATGGCTTGCGACGATCGGGGAAGCTGGAGCGGCTGTCAAGTTTAAAAGGTAAGTGTTTTTTCACGAGTGAAATGTAAATTTTGATGAATTAAAGTGCCCCTGTTTTTAATCGAATTTTTAAAAAACGGTATATTTAGCATCAAAATTCACATTCACTTTAACTTGTTCCCAATTTGTTTGAGAGCTTGCATTGCATGGCTGTACCCAGGTTTTGTGAGAGACCTTGACGAGGTACCTGGGCTTGTCTCATCTGGTCAGATGCAGTAACTAACTCTTCCAGTTTTGCTTTTAATCTTAGCTGAGAGCTTGTAAGCGAGTGCTGGACTTCCTCTGTGTGTTGTATTAATTTGTTTTGTAATTTTCCCTATGGGCCTTGCACCCAAACCTGTCTGGGGTTAACTGCCTGTGACTCTGGGGACGGTGCAGCTGCCTGTAAGTGCTATTGAGCACCCAAGGCTGTGCATGTTGCAGGCTCATCGGATGTGTACACAGTCCAGCCTGAGAGTGCAGTCCCCTTCTGTGTTTTGTGTATGTATATGTATGTGTATGTGGGAATATAAATATATATATATAGTTACATACATACATACATTTTACAGAGCTCTAAGGATTAGCTGGTGTTTACAGCTCAAGTAAAATAAAAAAAGAGTTTGCTAACAATGTTTTTCAGTGTAAAAGTTGTGTGAACTTTGAACTCATCAGCAAGCTCAGTGTTTGGTGGCTCAGAGCCCAGACTGAGTCCTGATATAGTAACAAAATGTGCTACAAATAGAGAGGGCGAGCAGGGACCAGGGAGACAACGACAGAACGGAAGAAGCACAAGCACGACAGAGAAAGGAGAGGTTAGTGACCAAAGGCAGAAGCAATTACTAGGTTCTAACAGGGACAAAATGCAAAAACTAACAGTCACAGCATAGCAGAAACACCTGGGGAGCAGCCAATGAGCAAAGGAAGTAACCTGTACTAACGATGAATGAGAGATAAAGAAGTGTGAAGATCAGTTTTATAGTGAAAACCTATTTACACAGATATTACCGAGTGAATAATACCAGATCCACAACACAGCCTGATTGGTGAATACTCACTATGGATAACAAGTAAGGAACTTTATTTCCCCCTTCCCATGTGATAATGTATCTGCTGCAGTGCTCCCCTCCTCACCCTGTGATACTGTATCTGCTGCAGTGCTCCTCACCCTGTGATAATGTATCTGCTGCAGTGCTCCCTCCTCACCCTGTGATACTGTATCTGCTGCAGTGCTCCTCACCCTGTGATAATGTATCTGCTGCAGTGCTCCCCTCCTCACCCTGTGATACTGTATCTGCTGCAGTGCTCCTCACCCTGTGTTACTGTATCTGCTGCAGTGCTCCCCTCCTCACCCTGTGATACTGTATCTGCTGCAGTGCTCCTCACCCTGTGATAATGTATCTGCTGCAGTGCTCCCCTTCTCACCCTGTGATACTGTATCTGCTGCAGTGCTCCTCACCCTGTGATAATGTATCTGCTGCAGTGCTCCCTCCTCACCCTGTGATACTGTATCTGCTGCAGTGCTCCCTCCTCGCCCTGTGATACTGTATCTGCTGCAGTGCTCCTCACCCTGTGATACTGTATCTGCTGCAGTGCTCCCTCCTCGCCCTGTGATACTGTATCTGCTGCAGTGCTCCTCGCCCTGTGATACTGTATCTGCTGCAGTGCTCCTCACCCTGTGATACTGTATCTGCTGCAGTGCTCCTCACCCTGTGTTACTGTATCTGCTGCAGTGCTCCCTCCTCACCCTGTGATACTGTATCTGCTGCAGTGCTCCTCACCCTGTGTTACTGTATCTGCTGCAGTGCTCCCTCCTCACCCTGTGATACTGTATCTGCTGCAGTGCTCCTCACCCTGTGATAATGTATCTGCTGCAGTGCTCCTCGCCCTGTGATACTGTATCTGCTGCAGTGCTCCCTCCTCACCCTGTGATACTGTATCTGCTGCAGTGCTCCCTCCTCACCCTGTGATACTGTATCTGCTGCAGTGCTCCTCACCCTGTGTTACTGTATCTGCTGCAGTGCTCCCTCCTCACCCTGTGATACTGTATCTGCTGCAGTGCTCCTCACCCTGTGTTACTGTATCTGCTGCAGTGCTCCCTCCTCACCCTGTGATACTGTATCTGCTGTAGTGCTCCCTCTTCACCCTGTGATACTGTATCTGCTGCAGTACTCCCTCCTCACCCTGTGATACTGTATCTGCTGCAGTGCTCCCTCCTCACCCTGTGATACTGTATCTGCTGCAGTGCTCCTCACCCTGTGTTACTGTATCTGATGCAGTACTCCCTCCTCACCCTGTGATACTGTATCTGCTGCAGTGCTCCCTCATCACCCTGTGATACTGTATCTGCTGCAGTGCTCCTCACCCTGTGATACTGTATCTGCTGCAGTGCTCCTCACCCTGTGTTACTGTATCTGCTGCAGTGCTCCCTCCTCACCCTGTGATACTGTATCTGCTGCAGTGCTCCCTCATCACCCTGTGATACTGTATCTGCTGCAGTGCTCCTCACCCTGTGTTACTGTATCTGCTGCAGTGCTCCCTCCTCACCCTGTGATACTGTATCTGCTGCAGTGCTCCTCACCCTGTGTTACTGTATCTGATGCAGTACTCCCTCCTCACCCTGTGTTACTGTATCTGCTGCAGTGCTCCCTCCTCACCCTGTGATACTGTATCTGCTGCAGTGCTCCCTCATCACCCTGTGATACTGTATCTGCTGCAGTGCTCCTCACCCTGTGATACTGTATCTGCTGCAGTGCTCCTCACCCTGTGTTACTGTATCTGCTGCAGTGCTCCTCACCCTGTGATACTGTATCTGCTGCAGTGCTCCTCACCCTGTGATACTGTATCTGCTGCAGTGCTCCTCACCCTGTGTTACTGTATCTGCTGCAGTGCTCCTCACCCTGTGTTACTGTATCTGATGCAGTGCTCCCTCCTCACCCTGTGATACTGTATCTGCTGCAGTGCTCCTCACCCTGTGATAATGTATCTGCTGCAGTGCTCCTCACCCTGTGTTACTGTATCTGCTGCAGTGCTCCCTCCTCACCCTGTGATACTGTATCTGCTGCAGTGCTCTCTCCTCACCCTGTGATACTGTATCTGCTGCAGTGCTCTCTCCTCACCCTGTGATACTGTATCTGCTGCAGTGCTCCTCACCCTGTGATAATGTATCTGCTGCAGTGCTCCTCACCCTGTGTTACTGTATCTGCTGCAGTGCTCCCTCCTCACCCTGTGATACTGTATCTGCTGCAGTGCTCTCTCCTCACCCTGTGATACTGTATCTGCTGCAGTGCTCTCTCCTCACCCTGTGATACTGTATCTGCTGCAGTGCTCCTCACCCTGTGATATTGTATCTGCTGCAGTGCTTCTCACCCTGTGATACTGTATCTGCTGCAGTGCTCCTCACCCTGTGATACTGTATCTGCTGCATTGCTCCCTCCTCACCCTGTGATACTGTATCTGCTGCAGTGCTCCTCACCCTGTGATACTGTATCTGCTGCAGTGCTCCCTCCTCACCCTGTGATACTGTATCTGCTGCAGTGCTCCTCACCCTGTGATACTGTATCTGCTGCAGTGCTCCTCACCCTGTGTTACTGTATCTGCTGCAGTGTTTCCTCCTCACCCTGTGATACTGTATCTGCTGCAGTGCTCCTCACCCTGTGTTACTGTATCTGCTGCAGTGCTCCCTCCTCACCCTGTGATACTGTATCTGCTGCAGTGCTCTCTCCTCACCCTGTGTTACTGTATCTGCTGCAGTGCTCCCTCCTCACCCTGTGATACTGTATCTGCTGCAGTGCTCTCTCCTCACCCTGTGATACTGTATCTGCTGCAATGCTCCCTCCTCATCCTGTGATACTGTATCTGCTGCAGTGCTCCTCACCCTGTGATACTGTATCTGCTGCAGTTCTCCTCACCCTGTGTTACTGTATCTGCTGCAGTACTCCCTCCTCACCCTGTGATACTGTATCTGCTGCAGTGCTCCATCATCACCCTGTGATACTGTATCTGCTGCAGTGCTCCTCACCCTGTGATACTGTATCTGCTGCAGTGCTCCCTCCTCACCCTGTGATACTGTATCTGCTGCAGTGCTCCCTCCTCACCCTGTGATACTGTATCTGCTGCAGTGCTCCCTCCTCACCCTGTGATACTGTATCTGCTGCAGTGCTCCCTCCTCACCCTGTGATACTGTATCTGCTGCAGTGCTCCCTCCTCACCCTGTAAAACTGTATCTGCTGCAGTGCTCCCTCCTCACCCTGTGATACTGTATCTGCTGCAGTGCTCCCTCCTCACCCTGTGATACTGTATCTGCTGCAGTGCTCCCTCCTCACCCTGTGATACTGTATCTGCTGCAGTGCTCCCTCCTCACTCTGTGATACTGTATCTGCTGCAGTGCTCCTCACCCTGTGATACTGTATCTGCTGCAGTGCTCCTCACCCTGTGATACTGTATCTGCTGCAGTGCTCCATCCTCACCCTGTGATACTGTATCTGCTGCAGTGCTCCTCACTCTGTGATACTGTATCTGCTGCAGTGCTCCCTCCTCACTCTGTGATACTGTATCTGCTGCAGTTCTCCTCACCCTGTGTTACTGTATCTGATGCAGTACTCCCTCCTCACCCTGTGATACTGTATCTGCTGCAGTGCTCCCTCATCACCCTGTGATACTGTATCTGCTGCAGTGCTCCTCACCCTGTGATACTGTATCTGCTGCAGTGCTCCCTCCTCACCCTGTGATACTGTATCTGCTGCAGTGCTCCCTCCTCACCCTGTGATACTGTATCTGCTGCAGTGCTCCTCACCCTGTGATACTGTATCTGCTGCAGTGCTCCCTCCTCACCCTGTGTTACTGTATCTGCTGCAGTGCTCCCTCCTCACCCTGTGATACTGTATCTGCTGCAGTGCTCCCTCCTCACCCTGTGATACTGTATCTGCTGCAGTGCTCCCTCCTCACCCTGTAAAACTGTATCTGCTGCAGTGCTCCCTCCTCACCCTGTGATACTGTATCTGCTGCAGTGCTCCTCACCCTGTGATACTGTATCTGCTGCAGTGCTCCCTCCTCACTCTGTGATACTGTATCTGCTGCAGTTCTCCTCACCCTGTGTTACTGTATCTGATGCAGTACTCCCTCCTCACCCTGTGTTACTGTATCTGCTGCAGTGCTCCCTCCTCACCCTGTGATACTGTATCTGCTGCAGTGCTCCCTTCTCACCCTGTGATACTGTATCTGCTGCAGTGCTCCCTCCTCACCCTGTAAAACTGTATCTGCTGCAGTGCTCCCTCCTCACCCTGTAAAACTGTATCTGCTGCAGTGCTCCTCACCCTGTGATACTGTATCTGCTGCAGTGCTCCCTTCTCACCCTGTGATACTGTATCTGCTGCAGTGCTCCTCACCCTGTGATACTGTATCTGCTGCAGTGCTCCTCACCCTGTGATACTGTATCTGCTGCAGTACTCCCTCCTCACCCTGTGATACTGTATCTGCTGCAGTGCTCCTCACCCTGTGATACTGTATCTGCTGCAGTGCTCCTCACCCTGTGATACTGTATCTGCTGCAGTGCTCCTCACCCTGTGATACTGTATCTGCCGCAGTGCTCCCTCCTCACCCTGTGATACTGTATCTGCCGCAGTGCTCCCTCCTCACCCTGTGATACTGTATCTGCTGCAGTGCTCCCTCCTCACCCTGTGATACTGTATCTGCCGCAGTGCTCCCTCCTCACCCTGTGATACTGTATCTGCCGCAGTGCTCCCTCCTCATACTGTGATACTGTATCTGCCGCAGTGCTCCCTCCTCACCCTGTGATACTGTATCTGCCGCAGTGCTCCCTCCTCACCCTGTGATACTGTATCTGCTGCAGTGCTCCTCACCCTGTGATACTGTATCTGCTGCAGTGCTCCCCTCCTCACCCTGTGATACTGTATCTGCTGCAGTGCTCCTCACCCTGTGATACTGTATCTGCTGCAGTGCTCCTCACCCTGTGATACTGTATCTGCTGCAGTACTCCCTCCTCACCCTGTGATACTTTATCTGCTGCAGTGCTCCTCACCCTGTGATACTGTATCTGCTGCAGTGCTCCTCACCCTGTGATACTGTATCTGCTGCAGTGCTTCCCTTCCTCATCCTGTTATACTTTATCTATTTTCATGATTCAGATAGAGTATGTCATTTTAAACAACTTTTCTTTTACTTCTTTTACCTATTTTGCTTTTGTATCTTTGTATCCTTTGTTTAAAATCATACCTAGGTAGGCTCAGGCGTACCGAAGCATTACTGGGAGCTAGCTCAGATTGGTGGCTACATATGCCTCTTGTCATTGGCTCACACATTGTGTTCAGGCAGCTCCGAGTAGGGTATTGTTGCTCCTCCAATAAAGGATTTCAAGAGAATAAAGCAAATACGATAGAAGTAAAATGGAAACTTATTTAAAATGGTATATTGTATATGAGCTATGAGGAAAAAGTAGTGTTTGAGTCCAGTTACAACTAACTCATAGTTTGAAATAATAAGTGAGATAATATTACTGTTCATAGCTCCTGCTATGTGTTTATGATGTGCACACTCAGTAGATTTATTTATCTTCCAGACCACCGTCCCGTGATCTCTATCGTGCTGCTTTATTGCTGAGTGCGGCAGGGGATGCTCTAGGCTACAGGAACCAGCTCTGGGAATATTGCAAGTCTGGGCCGCAAATACTTAAGGAACTGCAGGAGCTTGGTGGCCTCTCAAGTTTAAGGGTCACCCTCCCTGATTGGCCGATCAGTGACGACACCGTGTTACACCTGGCAACAGCTGAGGGTCTGGCCACAGGTGGGAGTCAGCCTGTATATACATATATTAGGGTGGAGCAATCGTTATTATTACATTCTTTTTAGTACATATCATTAAATGGTATAGAAAACAATCTGAGATATAAAATGTGTGTTGCATAATAAAACTACTTTCATTATTTCTTTTTATTTGAGTGAAAGTTGTGTGTTTTATATTTCTGAAAACAAAAAGTACATAGATAGTGCGAACTGCACAAGCTTGAGCTATATTTCTGCCCCTAATTCACCTCAGGCTATGTTTTCAGATAAGGAGCTGGAAAACAGTGGACCCCTTGCTAACAGAATGCCTGTGGCTAGCTGTGTCTGAAAAAGATTTGCAGCAAACTCAGCATTAATGCACAAACAAAAAATAAGACTTATCGGTTGTGTTAATTAATTACAAGAGAGCAGAAGGACTTGCAGAGGTAGAAGACAGAGAGAAGTAGAACTGTAGACAAACTCAGGATGTCCACGTCTCTACTCATAAGAAAATCTAGGGAACTGAGAGGGAGGGTATAGCATATAGGGGGGACATGTATGGAACTTTTATGTTTTACTTATTGCTCAGTAGCTTACATGTAATTATTCTGGAGTCCTTCATAAACATTTATTTTGGGTTCTATTTCCTTTCTCTTGGTGAAGGAAAGCTAGACGAAGATCTGTACCAGGAACTTGCTGGCAGATATGTATCTGCAATGTTAGACATGGAAGGGAGGAAGCCTGGCCCCACCAGCATTCTGGGTAAGTGAGCTACTCACCCAGGTTACAGAATACTTATTTATCCTTCTGTGCACGTATGACCTTTACCATCTGACCTTTGCAGGAACCTCCCAGCTGCGTCCTGGGGAGCCTGGAGGGTACAAAATTCCTTTTAACCCTACAGCAACTGGCTGTGGGGCAGCTATGAGAGCCATGTGCATTGGACTAAGGTGAATGAGGGACCTCAGGAAGTAACATTGTTATTGGTGGGGCCATAACTGGTAGCAGAGACAAATAATACAATGAACTGGTACTGCTACTGGCTGGGCACAAGGTAGAATATAATAAGAGATGTAGTGTTTTGCGCTCACCAGGTTTCCTCGGCCCTCGGAGGTCTCTGTTTTGGTGGCGGTCAGCATAGAGAGTGGGAAGATGACTCACAATCACCCCACAGGTAAGTGTCAGACTCTTCCTATGTCCCTTCATAGACTCTAGATCTATCTCACAAATAGATGTTGTTGTATTTCTACTGTTGGTATCATTGCCCTTTGTTATATTTATCTTCACGCATAATCTTTCTTCCATTCTTCACCTTCCATGATTACTCGCCAGCCCTTCTCTCAAGCACGTTTTCTCTCTCACCTATACTGTCTGGTCCACTCTGACTCAATGTTTGGTCTCCACCATATCTTTGTCTTATTTAGGTTACTTGGGCTCACTTGCTTCAGCCCTATTTGTATCTCTCTCTGTGCAGAGGGTTCCTCTGGAGCTATGGGGATCTCGCTTACTGGAAACTCTCCCGCTGGCCCTTGAGTATATTCGGTCTACAGAGAGTAATACAGAAAGTCACCTGGAATCGTGGGATTATTTCAGACAGAGCTGGGAAAGGTGAGAAACACCAAAACTACAAAGCTTAGAGAGAATTTATATTTTTTATGTTTAAAGGGACACTGAACCCAAAATTTTTCTTTCATGATTCAGATAGAGCAGCAATTTTAAGCAACTTTCTAATTTACTCCTATTATCAATTTTTCTTCATTCTCTTGCTATCTTTATTTGAAAAAGAAGGCATCTAAGCTATGTTTTGGTTCAGACCACTGGACAGCACTTGTTTATTGGTGGATGAATTTATCCACCAATCAGAAAGAACCCAGGTTGTTTACCAAAAATGGGCCGGCATCTAAACTTACATTTTAAATAAAGATTCCAAGACAATGAAGAAAATGTGATAATAGGAGTAAATTTTAAAATTGCATGCTCTATCCGAATCATGAAAGAACAAATTTGGGTTCAGTGTCCCTTTAAAGGGACAGTAAACACCAGAATTTTTGTTGTTTAAAAAGGTAGATAATCCCTTTATTACCCATTCACCAATTTTGCATAACTAACACAGTTATAATAATATACTTTTTACCTCTGTGACTACCTTGTATCTATGCCTCTGCAAACTGCCCCCTTATTTCAGTTCTTTTGACAGACTTGCATTTTTAGCCAATCACTGCTTGCTCTTAGGAGCTTCACGTGCCTGAGCTCAATGTTATCTATATGAAACACATGAACTAACGCCCTCTAGTGGTGAAAAACTGTCAAAATGCTTTCAGATTAGAGGTGGCCTTCAAGGTCTAAGAGGTCTAAGAAATTAGCATATATACCTCCTAGATTTAGCTTTCAACTAAGAATACCAAGAGAACAAAGCAAAATTGGTAATAAAAGTAAATTGGAAAGTTGTTTAAAATTCCATGCCCTATTTAAATCATGAAAGTTTTATTTTTTTACTTTACTGTCCCTTTAAGCTGAGCCACTTTAAAGTATATTTATTGCTTATTGAACATGTAATTTTTTAATTAAAAAAAAAGGGAATGAAAAAAAAAATAACTATGTATTTAAAATATGCCAAATAGGTTAGGTTTCTTTTATTATTTAAGAGATCTGCATTTTATATCAGACAAGGAGGTTCATACTTTTATTTCATAACCTATTTATAACTTTCACAATCAAATGACCAGCCAGAATATTGATTTGATTGAAATCTGTGCCAAATATTTGTGTTCTCTGTGAGTTCAGTCATTTCAGTCGCCCATTGAATTATAAGGGCATTTTTATACAATAAAAATTGTTAGAGGCTGTGCGGTGCTAACGAGCAGTTTATGCTCACCGCTCACTTACAGACAGCGCTGGTATTACGGGTTTTGACAACCCAGACAAGAGTTGAGCGTTGAGCAAAATTTTGCTCCTTACCGCACTCCAATACCAGCGCTGCTTACGTTAGCGGTGAGCTGGTGTAACGTGCTTGTGCACAATTTCCCCATAGGAATCTACGGGGAGAGCCGGCTGAAAAAAAGTCTAACACCTGACAAAAAGCAGCGTAAAGCTCCTTAACGCAGCCCCATTGATTCCTATGGGGAAATACATCTTATGTCTCCACCTAACATGAACCCTGAGTCTAAACACCCCTAATCTTACACTTATTAACCCCTAATCTGCCGCCCCCGACATCGCCGACACCTACATTATATTTATTAACCCCTAATCTGCCGCCCCCGACATCGCCAACACCTGCATTATATTATTAACCCCTAATCTGCCGCTCTGGACACCGCCGTCACCTACATTATACTTATGAACCCCTAATCTACTGCCCCCAACTTCGCCGACACCTACATTATATTTATTAACCCCTAATCTGCCGCCCCCAATGTCTCGCGCAACCTACCTACATTTATTAACCCCTAATCTGCTGCCCCCAACGTCGCTGCCACTATAATAAACATAACCCCTAAACTGCCGCACTCCCGCCTCGCAAACATTAGTTAAATATTATTAACCCCTAATCTGCCGGCCCTTACATCGACTCCACCTACCTACATTTATTAACCCCAATCTGCCGCCCCTATATTAAATTTATTAACCCCTAAACCTAAGTCTAACCCTAAACCTAACACCCCCTAACTTAAATATAATTAAAAGAAATCTAAATAAAATTACTATCATTAACTAAATTATTCCTATTTAAAACTAAATACTTACCTGTAAAATAAACCCTGAGCTAGCTACAATATAACTAACTAATAGTTACATTGTAGCTAGTTTAGGGTTTATTTTTATTTTACAGGCAAGTTTGTATATATTTTAACTAGGTAGAATAGTTACTAAATAGTTAATAACTATTTACTAACTACCTAGCTAAAATAAATACAAATTTACCTGTAAAATAAAACCTAACCTAAGTTACAATTACACCTAATACTACACTATAATTAAATTAATTCCCTAAATTAAATACAATTAAATAAAATTATCTAAAGTACAAAAAACAAACACTAAATTACAGAAAATAATAAACAAATTACAAGATTTTTAAACTAATTACACCTAATCTAATCCCCCGAACAAAATAAAAAAGCACCCACAAAATAAAAAAAGCCCTACCCTACACCCTTAAAAGGGCCTTTTGCGGGGCATTGCCCCAAAGTAATCAGCTCTTTTACCTGTAAAAAAAATTACAAACATTAAAACCCATCACCCACACAACAAACCTACTCTAAAACCCACCCAATCCCCCCTTAAAAAAACCCTACACTAACCTTGACGATCACCTTACCGGGAGAAGTCTTCACCCAACCGGGCCGAAGTCCTCAACGAAGCCGGGAGAAGTCTTCATCCAAGCCGGGGCGAAGTGGTCCTCCAGATGGGCAGAAGTCTTTATCCAGACGGCATCTTCTATCTTTATCCAGACGGCACGGAGCGGGTCCATCTTCAAGACATCCGACGCGGAGCATCCTCTTCAATCGACGGCTAACACAGAATGAAGGTACCTTTTAAAGGGACACTGAACCCAATTTTTTTCTTTTGTGATTCAGATAGAGCATGACATTTTAAGCAACTTTCTAATGTACTCCTATTATCACATTTTCTTCATTCTCTTGGTATCTTTATTTGAAATGCAAGAATGTAAGTTTAGATGCCGGCCCATTTTTGGTGAACAACCTGGGTTGTCCTTGCTGATTGGTGGATACATTCATCCAACAATAAAAAGGTGCTGTCCAGTGGTCTGAACCAAAAAAAAAAAAACTTAGTTGCCTTTTTCAAATAAAGATAGCAAGAGAATGAAGAAAACGTGATATTAGGAGTAAATTAGAAAGTTGCTTAAAATGGCATGCTCTATCTGAATCACAAAAGAAAAAATTTGGGTTCAGTGACCCTTTAAGTGACATCATCCAAGATGGCGTCCCTTCAATTCCGATTGGCTGATAGAATTCTATCAGCCAATCGGAATTAAGGTAGAAAAAATCCTATTGGCTGATCCAATCAGCCAATAGGATTGAGCTCGCATTCTATTGGCTGATTGGATCAGCCAATAGGATTGAACTTCAATCCTATTGGCTGATTGCATCAGCCAATAGGATTTTTTTCTAATTAATTCCGATTGGCTGATAGAATTCTATCAGCCAATCGGAATCTAAGGGATGCCATCTTGGATGACGTCACTTAAAGGTACCTTCATTCTGTGTTAACCGTTGATTGAAGAGGATGCTCTGCGTCGGATGTCTTGAAGATGGACCCGCTTTGCGCCGGATTAAGATAGAAGATGCCGTCTGGATGAAGACTTCTGCCCGTCTGGAGGACCACTTCGCCCGGCTTGGATGAAGACTTCTCCCGGCTTCGTTGAGGACTTCGGCCCGGTTGGGTGAAGACTTCTCCCGGTAAGGTGATCTTCAAGGGGTTAGTGTTAGGTTTTTTTAAGGGGGTCTTGGGTGGGTTTTAGAGTAGGGTTGGTTGTGTGGGTGGTGGGTTTTAATGTTGGGGAGGGATTTGTAATTTTTTTTTTACAGGTAAGAGAGCTGATTACTTTGGGGCAATGCCCGCAAAAGGCCCTTTTAAGGGCTATTTGTAATTTAGTGTAGGGTAGGGCTTTTTTATTTTGTTAGTGGGATTAGATTAGGTGTAATTAGTTTAAAAATCTTGTAATTTGTTTATTATTTTCTGTAATTTAGTGTTTGTTTTTTTGTACTTTAGATAATTTTATATAATTGTATTTCATTTAGGGAATTCATTTAATTATTGTGTAGTGTTAGGTGTAATTGTAACGTAGGTTAGGTTTTATTTTACAGGTCACTTTGTATTTATTTTAGCTAGGTAGTTATTAAATAGTTAATAACTATTGTACCTAGTTAAAATAAATACAAACATGCCTGTAAAATAAAAATAAACCCTAGGGTTTATTTTATAGGTAAGTATTTAGTTTTAAATAGGAATAATTGAGTTAATTATAGGAATTTTATTTATATTTATTTAAATTATATTTAAGTTAGGGGATGTTAGGGTTAGGTTTAGGGGTTAATAACTTTAATATAGTGGTGGCGACGTTGGGGGCGGCAGATTAGGGGTTAATAAATGTAGGTAGGTGGCGTCGATGTTAGGGACGGCAGATTAGGGGTTAATAATTAACTAATGTTTGCGATGCGGGAGTGCAGCGGTTTAGGGGTTAATATATTATAGTGGCGGCGATGTCCGGTTTGGCAGATTTAGGTTTAAAATGTTATTTTTTTAGCGTTTGCGGTGTGGGGGCCTCGCTTTAGGGGTTAATAGGTAGTTTATGGGTGTTAGTGTACTTTTTGGCACTTTAGTTAAGAGTTTTATGCTACGGCGTTGTAGTGTAAAACTCTTAACTACTGACTTTAAAATGCGGTATCAGGCTTAACAGGAGAGCGTGTACCGCTCACTTTTTGGCAGATTCGTAATACCGGCGCTATGCAAGTCCCATTGAAAAAATAGGATACGCAATTTACGTAAGTGGATTTGCGGTATTTCCAAGTCTGGCCAAAAAAGTGAGCGATACACCTGTACCTTCAAGACTCGTAATACCAGCAGGCGTTAAAAAGCAGCGTTGGGACTGGCCACCGCTGCTTTTTAAGCCTAACGCAAGACTCGTAATCTAACCGTATGTGTTTTCAGTAAGTGTAACCTAATCTACCTTCCCAGATACCTGTCAGAAAGGGGCTTATTGCAGGGATCTGGACCAGCAGTGTTCCCATCTCCATATGGAGCTGCAGAGCGGGACATTGAATACAGTCGGTGGAGCCTGGATGGATGGCCCGGGAGAAGCGGACACGATGCACCTATGATTGCTTATGATGCTTTGCTAAGTGCTGGAGAATCTTGGGAGGAATTATGCCACAGATCCATGTTCCATGGTGGTAGGTTCACACTGTGAATGTCTCAAGTCAGGGTCAGTTGTATGAAGAGCAGACAGATGGTTTACTGTCTATAACCTTTGTAAAAAGACATCTGGCTTTGGTCACACCAGTGACCACCACTCCAGTCCTTCAAGGCTGCAAACTTGTCAGTATTACCTCACTTTCATACTAAGCTCAAGTAAATGTAATTATTCCTCAGAGAAACTTAAAGGAATATAAAACTCAATTGTTTTCTTTCAGATAGAGAATATAAATACATTGCAAAGTTCTAATTTATTTAGTTCTCTTTGTGTCTTTTGTTGAAAAGTATACCTAGGTAGGCTCAAACTACTGATTGGTGGCTGCACATAAATACCTCTTATTGGCTCACCTAATGTGCATTGCTGCTCCTTTAACTAAGGATACCAAGAGAATGAAGCAAATTAGATAATAGAAGTCAATTGGAAAGTTGTTTATAATTGTATGTTCTATCTGAATCATAAAAGAAAATGTTGGGGTTTACTATCCCTTTAAATGACATATATGGATTTTAAGGACTAGCGATGGGTGGGTGTGTTTAGATCTATGCCCTTCCAGTCTGTAGATCTTTTTGGCTAGAGTGAGTCAGATGACTTCACCTTGTGCTTCTATAACAAATCTTTAGGTCATTTTGCACAGTTCATTCAGGTTAGGGGAGAGACAAATACAGTGTTGGTTCCTGTGACATATTGTTTTGTAGGCTCTGTAACCACAGATAGTTAAGTCTGTCACTATATGGTTCTCTGGGGTGAGGATCGTACTGAAGGTATCACAGATCCATAAAGCACAGTTATATGCCCAAATGAATCTGCGGCATATCCAGTGTAGCCAAGAAATGGGAGACCATTATTCAGGGCTGCTATCTATACAGGTGGGCGAGACTAAGTTACAGCACTGTTCTATAGTTTAATAAAAAAATGCTAGGTTGGGTTTGAGGTTATTCACCATCTCTTCTCCATCAGGTGACAGCGACTCCACTGGGGTGATTGCCGGCTGCTGTTGGGGAGCTCTTTATGGATTTTTGGGGGTCCCTGAAGGAAACTACAATGCACTGGAGTACAGAGAGCGTCTAGAAGCAGCAGCTGATCACTTGCACAAGCTGGCCTGGGGGAATCTTTAGCTTGATTGGTCAATTCGGTTAATTAGATTTCCCTCTGTTCCACCATCAGTACTTACCTCACACACCTGTTTTACCTTCTACTACTTAAAGGGACATTAAACCCCATGATTCAGATAGCAAATACAATTTTAAACAACATTCCTATTTATTTCTGCTATCTAATTTGCTTCATTCTTTAGATATCTTTTGTTAAAGAAATAGCAATACACATGCGTGAGCCAATCACATGAGGTATCTATGTGCAGCCACCAATCAGAAGCTACTGAGCCTATCTAGATATGCTTTTCAGGAAAGAATATGAAGAGAATGAAGCAAATTACATAATAGAAGTAAATTAGAAAGTTGTTTAAAATGGCATTCTCCATCTGAATCATGAAAGAAAAAATTTGGGTTTAATGTCCCTTTAACTAGTTAATAGGTTTTGCCCCATATTCTCTCCTCAACGCCCTGTTAATCTTTAAACTTCCCACCATAATAACACATTTTGCAAAATTGCTGTTTCACAGGTAACCAGTGTTATAAAACATTTAGAACTGGGGGACCGACACATCCCCAAAAAACAGGACAAAAGTCTGTATGTTAGCATAAAAAAATAATTGTCTTTCTCCTTAATAATAAATAAACATATTTTGTGTAATGAACAGAACTATTTATTAGTAAGCACATTATTAAAATAAATAACAAAGAATGTACTGAAATTCTACCCAGTGTGTGTAATAACGTATCACGGTTAGAAGCAGCTGTAAAGTTGTGAAAAATGTAATCTGAGAAAATAGGCACAACTCACTAAATGTGTCTCGTTCTACAAGGCCCTTCTCTAAAGGAGGAAGACAGAGAGCTTTAGTGAATAAGCTACAGATGGTTTTTAGGAAATCTTAACCAGGAACATTAACTTCCAGTATGACTATGGGGTAAAAGCGTCTACTGTCACCAGTGTTGATCAGGAAGACTTCTATAAAATTAAGATAAACAGCAGTGATTCCACAGCCGATGAAGGAGGAGCTCCTACGATGTCAAAACAGGAAGCACAAAACCAGACTAAATACTGATCATGGGCTAAATATGATATATTTCCTAGAGCACTATGTTCCCAGTAGGGTGGAGCAAGAAGACACTCTGGCTGGAGGTCACAGCAATAAGCGGTGATGTTGAGTTTTTGTGAGTGGAGACATCCATGCTATAAACCCCTCCAGGAAGGTCAAGCAAGCAGCCTCGAGTCTGTGTGATGTACAGAAAACGAAGAGTTAATGGACTAACAATAAATGCAGCGGACAGAGAAATACTCAATATGAATTAAGTTGATGACAGTAGAAGGAGATGGAGAAGGAACGTGATAGAAGATTCAGGAGTGATGTGGATAGAAAAGGGCAGTTGGGTATAAATAGAAAGATACAGCTGATAAATACCAAGTAAACACTGCGGTCAACAATTCTGCACATGTTCATATCACTTCCTGCTACGATCAAGTGACTTGGGCCCAGCCAGCGACAGTTGTAAACCTGCCCAACAGCACAAACATATTCACTGGTCAGAAATATGAAATAACCAGAAACAAAAATAATAATGTTTAGCCTAAATTGTATAGGGTTTGCAGACAACTTGACTGGGCAAATCGCAGAAATAAATTTAGTTATTGTAAAAGCTCAAATCCCGAGACAGGATGCAATAGCTCACATATGTGGTTTGTAGGTGATCAGATGTAAGTACTTACCTTGGAAGCTCCCCTGTAGTCATTAGGAACAGTCTGGAGCTTCTGGCAAGAATAAGCGTCCCAAATCTGAAGTCAGAGAAATGTCACATATGGGGTTAGTTTGGGGAAGCTCCTGCAGATACTGTTTTGCACTTTGCAAATAGCTTCTCCGTTCTCCTATGATCACTTTTCTCCACTCGTTCGTTCATTTGCTCTGTTTACACAAGCGCTGCCTGACTTGAGATAGTTAATAGATCGATATACACAGACAAACAAATAGATACAGAAAGGAAGAACCCAAGTTCTCTCTACTTGTGTAACATTATTGCTGTATAATCCATTCTGTCTTCTATTTCTAAGATTTCTGTTCACCACCTTCTCAGCTTCATCTCTTCTGATATTGTGATCTCCACCTTTTTTGTCTCCCTCTCCTCTATCACACCATTGGTTTACACAGGGATAGATTCACTAACAGCTCTCTCCAGTAACCTCTCCATTCCCTCTGTTCTTCTATGAAGCCTATTTGCCAAATAATGGAGAAGTGTGTGAACTTTAGCCATTGGTTCTAAAGAATAACATAGGAGCTGGTGAGATTGCGGAGCCTGGAGGCATTGTGATTTCTGCTTTCTCTTCCTCTCAACATTATATTCTTTCATGCACAACCGTTATTTACAACCATTGTCCTACCCATGGTACCATGATATTCTTATTATAGTGTTATGTTCACACTTACAGGGATAGTATTTGTTGTTCCATTTACATGTGTTATTAACATTTTACTTGTTTATTTCATTTGTTTTTATGATTTATTTTGTGGGGATTCCCTTTATGTTTACAGATTAGTCCTTGCTAATGGTCAGTCTGTTTGTTGGAGACTTTATGCTTCTATACAAGTAGATTATAATCGCTGTATGCATGTTTGTTTAACCAGCATGTTCTTCCAACTGTTATTATTGTAGTTCCAAATATTTGTAATAAAAATATATTTTTAAAATTTGTTTCATTTTTCATATAGAAGAGTTAACATAACTGAGAAAAAATGTTTTTTTTTCCCCCTTTTCTACATTGTTTCAAAGCTTTAAAATAGCAGCTGCTTTCTCCAGTATTTAACTGCAGTTTTTACTTACAGTATTGCCAATTCATTTACAATAGTATTTATCACCACATATTTGGACCACTAGGTGGCGCTCTAATTAGATTTTAGTATAAACTGGAAAATCCTTGTTCTATCAGAATAACGAAAGTCAACTTCCCACTACACCTCCTTTCCCATCTCACCATTCTTCACCTCTCCTTGGCCTCTCCAGTATTTATTGTTCCTTTCATGACCTATTTTACTCCTTTACAGCACTGTTACTATTTCCTCCTGTTGTTCCCTCGTCCCAACCTCTCAATCACCTGCAGATTTTCCTCCTTCCTCCAGGAACCTATAAGAATTTCATTGGTCTGCGCATCAATGTCAAGAGCGTCCCCACAAACATGGGGACCGGAGATCTTCCTGTTGGAGGAAAAGATAGCATTTTAGGGAGAAATTGTTCTAGATGTAGTTGACCCACTAACTGATACTGAAGTACTGAAAATATTATTTAGACAAATTAGCTTCTTCAAAAGGGACATTAAAGGTAAACTAAAAACTGTATTCCCATAAATTATTTTACTAATAAATAAAACTGCAATATTCATGTATTTTTTATTCATAATATTCATAAGAATATTCATTATTTGCATGCTTTTGGTGAAAAAAAAAAGTGCTTTTCCCATGCTCGCTAGAGGCAAAAAAAAAGTATGCTGTAAAATTGCTTAAACCAGCTACACACTAACCACTGATTGCTTGGAGCAGTGCACACAATTATTTATAGTTAATTGGTCACAATCATACCAGGGATTTCAAGTCATTTGTAAACACAGTATACAGAGATCTGACAATTTGAAATCACTTTTATACACATAATTACCGTAGAGAATGTGGATGACGGATATTCCAGAACTGCAAAACACAGAGGCAAAATTAGTCTTTTAAAAAAAAAAACTCCTGACTCAGTGGAATCTTTTTCTTAGCATCTGGAACGCTCTACTCACCTGCACAGTGTTATCCCAACCCCCAGATATAAAGTCGTCCTCACTCTGGGGGTGAAAGGCTAAACCGAAGATGCGAGAATAATGGCCGTCCATCACAGTAAGAGAAGCACTTAACAAAAAATAGGAAAAAAGTATTAAAACCTAGATTTTTACATATATGGCAAAGCAAGCAAGAAGGAAAGGATCTGACAGAATAACAGAAATAGGCAAACAAATGATAAATAAAAGGAGAGTGAAGCATGTGAGATAAGTACTAGAGAAAAAAAAAAATAATGGAAACAGCACTCCAAAAACCAGGATGTGAAACTTTATTAGCCCATGTAAGCAACGGTTCAGGGCACCTGCCCCCTTTTCAAACTAACAAAAGTGAAACACACAGAGTGTTTTATACCCAAATCACTAAAATTTTCGGGCCAGTCCCTAATTAGGGAAGGGACAAATTACATTAACTGTTTACTTACCATTATAAGGTTAATGTGCCCAAAATTAAAAATAAAGACTAGAAAAATCAGGTGCCCCACTTCATTCTATCAGAATACCCGTGCAAAAATATTCTGACGATGACTACAAATCTCAGAATTTAAAAGCATGCACTGTGTTTTAACTTTTTATTACACCAAAAGGTTGTGTGTATTTTCTTGTGAACTGAGTGTGTGCAATTGGGCAGAATAAACCGCTTGAGACCCAACAAAATGGCTTTTCAAGAAGTCAGGCCGGATAAATTTTGATTTTTTTTTTCCAGATACGTTCGCTGTCTTATTTTCCCCTTGTAATGTACAGCGGGTTATCATGCCACAAGCACATTTTAGAAGCTTGTAATAAGTGGGTTATCATGAGGGTTTCTAACAGATTGGAACAACCTTAAATTGGAAAATCCAAGTTGAGCAATGAAGTTTGCACAGGAATTCTGATAAAATGTCAACATGGGAACACCGGGACTCTATAATTATGGTTTTAGAAATGCATTATTTTGTACAGCTCATTTCTGTGAAGTTCTCAGCAGAGAGATCTCTCCGATGACAATAGTACGGCTGCTATCAGTTGTTGCTAGACCGAATGAGGCCAGAGAAGTCGGCAGAGCAAAAATATTGCAGGTAACATTACCACAGGGAGGGGCAACATTTCATAATAGTCCTCTTCAGCATCTATGTGTTTAACCCTAACCCCAGCCCTATCAGAAATAGATATTATATGGAACCATATACTTATGGCTCCATGTCATGGAGGGTTAGATTTTGGCACAAGATCTTGCCCGCGGATATGTGATTGTTGTTGCTAACCTTTTGGCAGGAACATTGCAGCTGGATGAGGACCACAAGTTTTATTAAAGGGACATTTAACATCATAAGATATTAATATAAACGGTTTAATTACATGTAGTAAAACAACTTTGCAATATACTTAAATTATTTATTTTGTTCTCCTTTCCTATAATTTAATTCTGAATATTGTGGGCTTTCCAGTTCATGTTGAACATGGGAGTGCAGACACAGCTATACACGCACAGTCATTGGTTACAAACTCTAGTAAGCCATTTATAACCATTCCTAATTGGTCTCAGCAGAAAAGGTAACCTAAATTACAATATGGCGGTGCCCTCTGCTGTATGGACACTAACTTTACCCTTATTGTTTGAGTATTTAAACAGCTAATAGAATTTTTAAAAATACATGTACAAATTTATTCTCAGGCTAAACTTTGCTCTGAATACATAATTTCAAACAATGATTTTTTTTAGTGTTTAATGTCCCATTTAGATGCACAAGTGCCTTTTTATGAATGTGGGAATCAATGGCCAGAAAAATAAAGTGTACATGCACTACAAAAGAGACAGAAGTATAGACATTTTATTCCCTGCATGTGATTATTTTAATTTTAAAATGTTTACATGCATATAAATGGATTCCAATGACTGTCTAACCTAACACATATCCGTATAGCAGGTAGATCCCAATAGCCATCTACTCTAACAATGGTTAGTATGGCAGTATACGGCTTATAGTCTATATTTATATGGATTTGGACATTTGTACTTTACCCTAAAAGCATAATGGATAAGGGATAGAGAGGGTCTTAAGTCTGAACACTGAATTAAGATGTGATAAATTAAAACAAGGAGGAAAAAAAAAAAAAAAAGATGAAAACGAGAGTAAAATCTTGGTATAGAAAAGGAAGAAAACAAGGAGAATGAGACAGGAGATAGAACGTGTGTTTTTGTAGTTTTGGGAAGGGGCACACCTGGGTTGACATACGCTGACACGGGCCATTGTCTCAGTGTCATACACAAGGATATCTTGAGAGGATCCCGCTGTCAGGAAGTGTTTGCCAGAGGGACTGAAAGTCGTAACTAGCGTCTGTCTGTCTTCGTGAAGAGCATGGACGCAACTCTGAGTGGAAAGGTGCCAAAACTTCACACGACCCCCCGCATCTGTAACACAAACAGATCAATGCTGATGATGTATGAGAAGAAAATTAGCAGGTTAGATTTTGTGGGCTGCATATTCTGGTGTAATAAAGAATTCAACCTTAATGTGCTCTGTTTCCCAATAACAAAGGCGACATTTAGAAAGCCGATTTCAAACACATCCATAATATGAGAGTATATGTATATAACTATTATAGGTTGTTCATATATGTATTGTTATGCTTATTCATGAAGAAATGTAAAAAATAACCACAACCCATAATTCTCATCTATGTATCAGTATTAGACACCTTAGCGATACGACTGAAAACAATGTAAAAGTTTTTTAGCATAAAATAAAAATGCTTGTATGTTTATGCAGAATTTTGTGCCTAAGACAAGCCTGTGTTTTTTTTTTTTAATATAATTCTAGACAAAATGGCTGCCATAGGTGTGAAAAAAAATGCAAGGCCATGTTGTTTACTGCAACAATCTATGCATCTGGGGAAGCGTCATGTATATGACAACAAATGTGTGTTATTTATACAGTTGCTTGACTTAAATAGTGGGTGCCTGTGGTTTTATGGTTTTGAATATGGCGTTAATGTGACTTGCATTATTTCTCTGTCAGTGCACACGTGTCCCCTTGTTCTTACAGTATTTAGAGCTGGAGGGAGCAGAGTTTAGGGAACTAATACTATTTTTGGCACCAAACTGTATAACGAAGGATGAGAGGGGGGTTCGTGTGCACGTGCATATGGCTTCTGTGCTACACACTAACATATAACAACACACTGATCTCACATGTGGCCACAAATAGGTCCCCTTGGGAGTCACTTCTGTTGGGGAGGAATCGGATGGAGGTGACAGGAAGATGCTCAATGACCGTCTGATCATCCTTTAGGCAGTGAACGCAACTCCCATCTGTCACTGAGTATACCTGCAGACACAAAGTAGTACACATGCTACACCCATCTGTTACTGAGTATACCTGCAGACACACAGTAGTATACATATGCAATACCCTTCTGTTACTGAGTATACCTGCAGACACACAGTAGTATACATATGCAATACCCTTCTGTTACTGAGTATACCTGCAGACACACAGTAGTATACATATGCAATACCCTTCTGTTACTGAGTATACCTGCAGACACACAGTAGTATACATATGCAATACCCTTCTGTTACTGAGTATACCTGCAGACACACAGTAGTATACATATGCAATACCCTTCTGTTACTGAGTATACCTGCAGACACACAGTAGTATACATATGCAATACCCGTCTGTTACTGAGTATACCTGCAGACACACAATATTATACGCATACTCACTATACCTGCAGACACACGGTAGTATACACATACACACTTCATATCTGGTGCTCACTATACCTCTAAACACACTTTCCTCGCCACTGCAGATCCAGTAAGAGGCTATGACGTTACGGTAGAGCAGAGGTTGGACTGACTCACTATACCTGCAGAAGCGTATAATTATTATATAAAGCGCTGCTTACCTTTATTACACCACTGAGAAGTCCAACAGCCAGAAGAGTCCCAGAAGGGTTAAATCTGCAGGTCATCACCTCCTCATCACATTCACTGCAGAGATAAGACAGAATTACAGACAGGCACAAGAGAGGGGAGAGGGTTCTCAGGTTTGCTGGGATGTGTCACATTTGGGGACCTAGTCACAGACTTTGGATATGGGTCAGTTGTGACAATTTCACATTTATTTAGAGCTGTTTTCCCCAAGCTAATTCAGCCATACAGATAGTTTATGAGGGATTTAAAAAACCGAATCCCAAACCTGGCCCGTTTTACAATAAAAAATGAAAGCACAGATCAGCCCTAGAAATGCAACATTCTCCCCCAGGTCCATACAAATGCAACCAAACCCTGTACATTCGCTGCCCTTCTCCTTTACCGGTGGTGTATTTCGTTTTTGTGCTGCCCCCTGAATACTTCACCTTCACCAACTGTAACTCATATTCATCTCATATTTCTTACAAATAAATGGGCAGATAGAGGCCTCATGCGCCACCAAAAGATAAGCAAGGATCATTAATTTAGAAGATTAAAGGGACACTAAAGTCAAAATTAAACATTCATGGTTTAGATTTAAAAATTGGAAAAAAATCAACAAACAAACTTACAATTTACTTCATTATCAAATGTGTTTTGTTCTCTTGTTGTTCTTTGGTGAAGAGTAAACCTTTGTAAGCTCAGGAGTTTGCGTATAAGGACATGCTCTATTAAAACTTCATTTAACTTTACTATTCATTCAAGGTAATAGACAGGGGGAATTCCCACACTCACATCACCCTCTCCAGCTGAAGATCCCCCTCGGTGCTGGGTTCTGGAGGAGGTTCCTGGGGTTCCCAAGTGTCCTCTGGGACAGAAACATGACTTGACAGCCGGCTCGGGATCTCCTTCCATCTCGGTGTCACCAGCAGCCCCGACATCTTGCACGATCCTCTGTGACTCTCAATTAATTGAGAATTTCACTAAACAAAGGAGAGAAAAAAGCAGTAGTGGGACCTGCAAACAAAATTATCTGTATATCTAAAATAGCAAAAACAAAATCTGTGAAAATATATAGACATTCTACTGTAATAATACAATAATACACTTTGTTGGATTATTTTATTATTAAACAAATTATTGCAGTGGTTAAACCCATAGTTAAATTTGCACTCAGTGCTGCTCCTGAGGAACATGTCTGTAGAGCCAATCAGGAGTGGCATACTTGTGGGGTACTTTAAAGGGACATAAGGAGTATAAAGAATCAATAAAAAAAGCTCTAATGTTGGGCATTTTAGTATAGCACAGGGTTTAAACACATAATTAAAATCAGCTCCAAAACAGCAATGCACTGCTAATCATGAGCTGAACATGGCTGCTGATTGGCAGCTGTAATGTTCAGCTAGGACCCTGCAGGACTTGAAACATGAAACCCAATGTTTTTCTGTAATAATTCAGATAAAGCAGCTTTCCAATTTACTTCTATTATCAAGCAGCTGGCTTCAAGCTCCTGAGCCTACCTAGGTATGCTTTTCAACAAAGGATACCAAGAGGAGGAAGCAAATAAGATAATAGAAGTAAAAAGTTTGTTTAACACTGTATGCTCTATCTGAATCATTAAAAGAACATTTTTGGGTTTCACGTCCCTTGAACTATATATTTTGCAGGTGTTAAACACATAGCTCTGTTAAAGCAATAGTAGAGTAATCAAACTCCCCTCTAACTATGCATTTATCCCATTGCAGGGTTTAAATACCAAGTATTGTTTAATAATATAATGCTATAAGGAATTATTACAACAGAATGTCCCTTTAAAATTGCAATTTGAACATTTTATAAATGGATGATACAGACATTTCCATCAGTCAAATGGTTAATTACACACAGCTACACTGTCAGACTAACACACAAATAACACATTTACTGACTATGGAACCAGCAAATACCAATAATGTCTATAAAGCTGTCACTGGCAGCACGTGGTGCAGATTATCTGTGAGAGGCACCCTATAGAATCTAATTTAATATATTACATGTAATTGTATCAGCTCCCAGAAGTAGCCACAGATTCTTACAAGCAGGATGTGCATCTATAGTATCCCGTGATTATAATTAGCCCGTGATTAAACCCTGCTTATTATAATTAGTCTGTTATAACATGTAGCCCAATATCATACTCACTAGACTGCTCCTTCAGTTTTGTTTACTTAGCAGCTTCTCGGTATCTCATAGCAACCAGCAGGTAATGATGTCATGGGCGGGATCACCATACTGTGCTGGTCTTGTATTGGTGGAGTTTTTGTCAATCAAAAAAAAAGTCACTTCACTAAACCCAGAGGGAAACTGGGTAACTGAGCAGTCTAAACTGTTAGTAGCTGTCTCATTAGGAGGGAAAGCTGTGTAATTTACTAGAGAGCAGTCTAAACTGTTAGTAGCTGTCTCATTAGGAGGGAAAGCTGTGTAACTTACTAGAGCGCAGTCTAAACTGTTAGTAGCTGTCTCATTAGGAGGGAAAGCTGTGTAATTTACTAGAGAGCAGTCTAAACTGTTAGTAGCTGTCTCATTAGGAGGGAAAGCTGTGTAATTTACTAGAGAGCAGTCTAAACTGTTAGTAGCTGTCTCATTAGGAGGGAAAGCTGTGTAACTTACTAGAGCGCAGTCTAAACTGTTAGTAGCTGTCTCATTAGGAGGCAAAGCTGTGTAATTTACTAGAGAGCAGTCTAAACTGTTAGTAGCTGTCTCATTAGGAGGGAAAGCTGTGTAATTTACTAGAGAGCAGTCTAAACTGTTAGTAGCTGTCTCATTAGGAGGGAAAGCTGTGTAATTTACTAGAGAGCAGTCTAAACTGTTAGTAGCTGTCTCATTAGGAGGGAAAGCTGTGTAATTTACTAGAGAGCAGTCTAAACTGTTAGTAGCTGTCTCATTAGGAGGGAAAGCTGTGTAACTTACTAGAGCGCAGTCTAAACTGTTAGTAGCTGTCTCATTAGGAGGGAAAGCTGTGTAATTTACTAGAGAGCAGTCTAAACTGTTAGTAGCTGTCTCATTAGGAGGAAAAGCTGTGTAACTTACTAGAGAGCAGTCTAAACTGTTAGTAGCTGTCTCATTAGGAGGGAAAGCTATGTAATTTACTAGAGAGCAGTCTAAACTGTTAGTAGCTGTCTCATTAGGAGGAAAAGCTGTGTAACTTACTAGAGAGCAGTCTAAACTGTTAGTAGCTGTCTCATTAGGAGGGAAAGCTGTGTAATTTACTAGAGAGCAGTCTAAACTGTTAGTAGCTGTCTCATTAGGAGGGAAAGCTGTGTAACTTACTAGAGCGCAGTCTAAACTGTTAGTAGCTGTCTCATTAGGAGGGAAAGCTGTGTAATTTACTAGAGAGCAGTCTAAACTGTTAGTAGCTGTCTCATTAGGAGGGAAAGCTGTGTAATTTACCAGAGAGCAGTCTAAACTGTTAGTAGCTGTCTCATTAGGAGGGAAAGCTGTGTAATTTACTAGAGAGCAGTCTAAACTGTTAGTAGCTGTCTCATTAGGAGGGAAAGCTGTGTAATTTACTAGAGAGCAGTCTAAACTGTTAGTAGCTGTCTCATTAGGAGGGAAAGCTGTGTAATTTACTAGAGAGCAGTCTAAACTGTTAGTAGCTGTCTCATTAGGAGGGAAAGCTGTGTAATTTACTAGAGAGCAGTCTAAACTGTTAGTAGCTGTCTCATTAGGAGGGAAAGCTGTGTAATTTACTAGAGAGCAGTCTAAACTGTTAGTAGCTGTCTCATTAGGAGGGAAAGCTATGTAATTTACTAGAGAGCAGTCTAAACTGTTAGTAGCTGTCTCATTAGGAGGGAAAGCTGTGTAATTTACTAGAGAGCAGTCTAAATTGTTAGTAGCTGTCTTGTTAGGAGGGAAAGGGATATCTGTTTAACAAAGAATACCATGGGAATAAATCAAATTTGATAATAGAAGTAAATTGGACATTTTTTAAAATTGTATGCTCTGATTGAATTGCAAAAATAATAATAATAATTTTTGGGTTTCATATCCCTTTAAATGTAACATAATCAATAATGAAGCATACATGGTATACATATTATATTGCAGATTAACTGATGGGTTATCCAGATTACTATAATGCAATGCCATCTGGTGGACAAGTTGGAAAATTACATTCTTTTTATTTAATAAATAATTTTAAATATCCTTATGAAGTGGAGTAAAAATATAAAACAGGAAAACATATAAAGAAATAATGCAATTTCATCTGATCCACTTTACTGAAAATGATCACTATCCTGCTCAGAGGTGGGGTACTAGAAGCACTTATAAAACAGGGACGGAGAGAGGTGATGTCCTTGTTTAGGGACAGTTACAGTAGCCCAGGTGGGAAAGGATGAGTAAGTAGATAGTGGGTTTGGCATTGTGTAAGGAAAGTCACATTCTGTTAAATAGATGAGAGCGTGTGAGCAGCATGATGGGGTTAGTGACTTTATGTATAAAAAGTGACCCCTGAACAAGTAGAATTAGAGGAAGGACAATGTAAGAAGCCTACAGACGCAATAGATGGAAGTAAAATGCTTATTTGTTTCACTTCACTAGACTCACTGAGACTGGACTGACCTCCCAGACTTCAGTTGCAGCAGCCAATGGTTGCAGGTGGTCCTTAAAGGAATAGTAAACCCACATTTTTTTCTTTCATGATTCAAATAGAGCAGCAATTTTAAGCAACTTTCTAATTTACTCCTATTATCATTTTTTTCTGATTTCTCTTGCTATCTTTATTTGAAAAAGCAGGAATCTAAGCCAAGGAGATGGCCCATTAATGGTTCAGCACCCTGGATAGCGCTTGCTGATAAATCCCAAGTGCTTAACCAAAAATGGGCCGGCTTCTAAGCTTTCGTTCTTGCTTTTCAAATAAAAATAGCAAGAGAACAAAGAAAAGTTGATAATAGGAGTAAATTAGAAAGTTGCTTAAAATTGCTGCGTTATCTGAATCATGACAGAAAAAAAATTGGGTTTACTATTCCTTTAATCAACTAGTGAGGGTGGCCTATGGGAGTTACAGGCTGGGTTAAGATATAATTGACTGGGGGAGGTTATTTTGTTTAATCTCAGCAAAAAGTAGAACCTCCACTGCAGGATTTACCATCAGGGGTGGTTCTGGGGCATACAGAGGGTGCAGAGAGTAGACCATATAACTTGATATCAAGAGTGCAGGGGGTACTGGAGGGGCCTCATTGTCTGATATCTCTTCTTACGTTTGTTTTCTTAACCTCCTTTTCCCACCTTTCCCTCCTCTGTGTAGATCACTGACCGTATGAAAAGGCTCTAGCTGCAAATTCAGGGCATGGGGCACCTTGGAGTTTTCAATCAATACCTGCCCCCCCCCCCCCTCTCTAGGGGCCCTACTGGTCCTCAATCAGTATTGGTTTTGTTACAGAGAGAAAGGTGAGGTTTGGGCTAGAGGTAAGGAAATAAATGACTACACTTACAAAATATGCCTGTACTCAACGTGGGTGAGTAAATGTGAGTGTATGACTTAAAGAATACTTAGATATACCGAGACTTAGTATATCTGCTTGCATCATACCTGATCCCTCTATGTGCCCCCCCCCTCCCGCCCCACACAGGACTCACAGTATTTTACCTTAACAAATATGGTGGCAGGGTTTCCAAGATGGCCGTCACAGTGTGCCCTCCATATTTGTACAGAACGACTCACAATCAATGACAAGGAGCTTCTCTGACTCCTACAGTATATGATTGCTGGCTCTGATTCTGTTGATTTCAAACAGACAGAAAGGGCATTGTTGAAATGGAGGGGCCCAGTGAGGTTTAGTTACACCCCTGGTGAGTGCTACAGTAATGCATAGGGGGTACATGACACCACCCCAGACCTATCAGTGTCCTCAGGTCCTATGTGATCCTCTAGACCCTGTCTAACCCAGCACACAGCCCTCCATGCTGAATAAGAAGGATCCCCAGCATAACGTATGCATTTTATTGTGCTTACAGCCTCAGTGACTCTAAGGACTTTCAGTTTGCCGAGCTGACATTAGGTGTAGGAGGCTGTATGAAAGTGCAGGAGTAGGATATGGTATTTAAAGAGGAGGAACATCATTTTGTGCTTATCAAGAAATTAAAGGGGCATTGTACTGTAAAATAGTATCCACTTTGATTTGTTTCCAATGATCTGTTTCCACACTGAAGTGTATAAAATTGCTTATAATTAGCTCCTTTACTTTTATTTTGTGATTTAAAATAGCTGCTTTTGACTGTTGAAACCACCACTTATACTGAACATTTGAGTACTTTAGTGTTCTCTATAGAAAAGCTATGTAAGCAAGAGATGGAAAGCAGCAATTAAGTTCCCAATTTGCATGAACTGGCCCTTTTTAAAGATTATATTCACGAGGGGACCCCTGCGAGAAATACTACGTTGGATCAAGTGAAGTTTATATCATCCGGCCCTAAGTGTGAGGGTGAAAATAAAGTTGAGTAAAGAAATTAGGAATTTAAAGTTTGTAATCTGTCTAAGGCTAATTAAAAGTTTGTGTTTGCGACTTGGTGGTATATATTCTATAGGGGTTATCTTGAAAACATTACCCCAATGTTTCTGGACATAGTGTCATGATAAACTGTGTTTTAAAAACCTTTCTAATATTGTGAACCCCCCCCCCCCCCCACTGTGTCAGTGTTTTATGGCTTGTGCAACCGGTGCATTGTAACTCACTACAATTAATGATATATACAACATATCTTGAATCAGAATTTAGAAAAGCTTAAATAGCAACATTTTCTCCTATTGAAGCAGGTTTAAAAGCTATAGACCAAAAAATACAGTAGATTTGCATAATTAACAAATTGATATGATAAAAAGCAGTAGATTTTTTTCTGATAAATTTCAGTTATGTCTATTTCCACTCCCCCTGTACCATGTGACAGCCCTCAGCCAATCACAAATGCATATACTTATATTTTGTGAATTCTTGCACATGCTCAGTAGGAGCTGGTGACTCAAAATGTGTAAATATAAAAAGGCTGTACACATTGTGTTAATAAAAGTAAATTGGAAAGTTGTTTAAAATTGCTGCTCTATCTAAATCATGACAGTTTAATTTTGTCTTCAGTGTTCCTTTAACGCCTGATTTGATGAATTTACATAAATGACCTGTATCCTTGGCACACTTACACACATCTGGCTTTGACATGTATATATGAGTGTATATATATATACCAAGACCAGACCAAAGAACTTTATGGAATCAGGGTCTTAGTCACTACATTCAGTTATAAGTTCACTCATGTAGGTTTTATTTACATCTTTCACCGCACTTAGCCATATTGTTTATTCTGTAGATTCTACTTTATTTCCCTTATTCTCCTTTTTATTCACATAACCCACTACATTCAGTCACAACAACTCACAATTTCAATCTCATTCATGCACATTCACTCGCTTTAATGTTTATTTATTATATACAACAATAATATATAGGCATATAAACCCATGAATGTCTATCAATTTTGTCTAGTTATAGATCAGTTTTGATGTTTTTAAAAGGTTTTAATAAAAAATATATATTTTTTTAAATATAAAATAAAAATGTACCCTTAGTTATTTTTTTTCTAGGGGATAAAAAAAAAGATAAGAACTCAAAAATATATAGGATATTCATCAAATGAGCATTTCAGATTATTCTCAACAGCCTACTGTCTAAGCAATGAGCTAACCGCATATACAGTACATACACAGCCTACTGTCTAAGCAATGAGCTAACCGCATATACAGTACATACACAGCACGACTGGCCAGAGTCCCAAAATTAAACTGATTGCTGGAATAATCCGTTCATATTTTCTGTTTGACACCGAGTAAAAAAGGCATCCATTGGAAATACAAATATCCAGCCCCAAATCTTTAAATCTGGATGGTGATACTGATGAGTTAAAACTCGGCCATCTGTGCAATAAATACAATGATTATAGATCATCTTAGAATAAAAAGTTCAGTTTTCTACAAAATAAAATGTAAAGTTCCTGTTCCTGGGTACGGAGGCACCAGTGATATAGCACTCCACTGAACCAAGCCTATTAACAAGTGACCCAGCTAGTGCAACCTCAGCTAAACTCACAGAAACTTTACCATAACAAGAGTCTCAAGTTGAATATGGGTACGGTTACATATTACACCGGATGAAGAGTAAACCGACCTGCTTGGGCTGTTTAAATCCAGTTCCCATGGGAAAGGAAATGAATGATTCCTATGTACATTTTACCAAAAAGGTTTTAAGTATGCATGCTCTTATCACTGGCAAATTCATTTGCCATAGGGAAAAATAACAAAAAAATGACAAACCCAGTATAAACTAATAGAACAAAATATTAACAAATATAACCTATTTTTACATGTATATCCAATTCTCCAATTTTGCTGGATAACTACAATTTTTATTAGATCAAAGAAATATGGATCTATATGCGCTGACACAACAACGCAAAAGCATGAGACTACTGGGTTATGCCATATCATTATTACAATCACTTGATAGCTATAATGACATCAAATCACTCATTTGAATGGTAGCGCCTCCCTCGTTCATATGAGAGGTCTCTTCTCCCACTGTATTACTAAAGCAACAGAATGCATACTCCACCCACCCCCTGATTTTGTTCTGTTTGATTATGGTTCTGACAAATGGTCTCTTGTTCCTCTATGTGGTGTGGGGACTGAGATATGGGATCTGAAAGGTAGAGCATCCCCAAGCACTTGGAAGACCAATTGCATAAAGAGCCTATTTGTGAACAAATTTAGCAAATGTTTAAAATGGACCAAACCGGTAAAAGGGCTCAAACCAGTAATCTTCCAATCTTTCTAATGTTTATGGATCATTTGCTAAAATCTCTGACTTTCATTATTCCCAGTAATGCACTTGTTCCTGAATCTATGTAAAGCTTTTTATTAGAGTTTTAAATATCAATATTTCAGGGTCATAATGAAATATTCTAAAACTCCAATAACCTTTTGTGGTTATATGACTTGGTCCTTGCTAAGGAGCAGTAGCCTTTTGCTACCCGACGTAAGCACATAGCAGTGCAAATTTTATATTTCTACTAAGCAGACTCTTGAACCCTAGGATTTTGCAAGTTTGAGTGACATTCTTAACTTTGGCAATGTGTGTTTATCTGTGTAAGTGTTATGTTTGTCTGTGTGTAATGTTTGTGTGTGTTTTTCTGTGTAAGTGTAATGTTTGTGTGTGTTTTTGTATGTGTGTAATGTTTGTCTGTGTAAGTGTTATGTTCGTGTGCGTTTGTCTGTGTGTAATGTTTGTCTGTGTAAGTGTAATGTTTGTGTGTGTTTTTGTATGTGTGTAATGTTTGTCTGTGTAAGTGTAATGTTTGTGTGTGTTTGTCTGTGTGTAATGTTTGTCTGTGTAAGTGTAATGTTTGTGTGTGTTTTTGTATGTGTGTAATGTTTGTCTGTGTAAGTGTAATGTTTGTGTGTGTTTGTCTGTGTGTAATGTTTGTCTGTGTAAGTGTAATGTTTGTGTGTGTTTTTGTATGTGTGTAATGTTTGTCTGTGTAAGTGTAATGTTTGTGTGTGTTTGTCTGTGTGTAATGTTTGTCTTTGTAAGTGTAATGTTTGTGTGTGTTTTTGTATGTGTGAGTGTTTGTGTGAGTATTATTTATATGCGTGTTTGTGTGTTGTATGTATGCGAGTGTGCCAGTGTCTGTGAATATATGTCAGTGTATTGGCAATCAGTATTTTACCTTGATAATTTCAAAAACAGTGTAAAAAATGTATAAAAAATATACTGCATGTTTTTTGTTATTGTTTGAATTTCATATTCTAAATACACGTATACCTCACATTACAGCGCTTCACTTTACAACGGTTCGCTAATACAGCGCTTTGTAGAGCTGATGTTCAATCTCCAAGGATTTTGAAACAGTGCTGTAATGATTGTGAGATTGCAAGAAAAGTGACTGGCACCATTTTGTTATGCGCAATTCACCCTTTTTACAGCATTACAGGGCAATCTGTGTATTGGTGTTGTAGTCTGGCAAAGTTTACTACAGTAATTGTCACTATTTGACAGGTACAGTTTTTATTGAATACTGTGCTGTGCTTGTGTTAAACTAAACGTAGCGCTATTGCACCCCTAATAGATGTTAATTCAAACATGTTTTAAAGTCTTTAAACACACTGACAAGTGAAAAGAAAGTTAAAACCACATTGTTTCACTTTAAGGCAGTTTTCAATTTACAGTTGGGCTCCCGGTCCCTAACCCGCTGTATGAGTGAGGTATACCTGTACTGTATATCAGAAATATGAAACAATGTATTGAGTATTGAAGTTAAAATACAGAAATATAAAAAGTGAAATTTTGCAACTTAAAGTAACTGTGTAATCATTTTGTTTACTGTTACTATGTTTAACCTAAAAGAGGGTATTTAAAAATGTCATTTTCTTAAAGGGACAGTTTACTTAAAAATGTTGTCCCCTTTAATTTGTTCCCAATGATCCACTTTACCTGCTGGAGTGTATTAAATTGTTCACAAGTAGCTCCTTTACCCTTTTATTGGTATTTGAAATAGTTGATTTAGCCTGTGGTATCCCAACCTATACTGAAAGTTTGTGGCCGCAGGTCCAAGCTATAGATAAGCTTTGTAAACACAGCCAGCAGAAGAAATTACACTCCCTGTGGGATATAGCAAAGATAAGGTAATAAAATGCTGATTTTCCATTGTTCTCTCCAAGTACTGGTGATTGTTTTATGGACAGATATAAGATAAAGAAGCATGTATATGTACACAAAGTGATAAAGTAATTAGATCTGATTATATCGACAGATATAAGATATAGACACATGTATATGTACACAATGTGATAAAGTAATGAGATCTGATTATACCTACAGATATAAGATAAAGACACATGTATATGTACACAATGTGATAAAGTAATGAGATCTGATTATACCTACAGATATAAGATAAAGAAGCAGGTATATGTACACAATGTGATAAAGTAATGAGATGTGATTATACCTACAGATATAAGATAAAGACACATGTATATGTACACAATGTGATAAAGTAATGAGATCTGATTATACCTACAGATATAAGATAAAGAAGCAGGTATATGTACACAATGTGATAAAGTAATGAGATGTGATTATACCTACAGATATAAGATAAAGACACATGTATATGTACACAATGTGATAAAGTAATGAGATCTGATTATACCTACAGATATAAGATAAAGACACATGTATATGTACACAATGTGATACAGTAATGAGATCTGCTTATACCTACAGATATAAGATAAAGAAGCAGGTATATGTACACAATGTGATAAAGTAATGAGATGTGATTATACCTACAGATATAAGATAAAGACACATGTATATGTACACAATGTGATAAAGTAATGAGATCTGATTATACCTACAGATATAAGATAAAGACACATGTATATGTACACAATGTGATAAAGTAATGAGATCTGATTATACCTACAGATATAAGATAAAGACACATGTATATGTACACAATGTGATACAGTAATGAGATCTGATTATACCTACAGATATAAGATAAAGACACATGTATATGTACACAATGTGATACAGTAATGAGATCTGATTATACCTATAGATATAAGATAAAGACACATGTATATGTACACAATGTGATACAGTAATGAGGTCTGATTATACCTACAGATATAAGATAAAGAAGAATGTATATGTACACAATGTGATACAGTAATGAGATCTGATTATACCTATAGATATAAGATAAAGACACATGTATATGTACACAATGTGATAAAGTAATGAGGTCTGATTATACCTACAGATATAAGATACAGACACATGTATATGTACTCAATGTGATTCAGTACTGAGATCTGATTATACCTACAGATATAAGATAAAGAAGAATGTACACGTACACAGTGTGATAAAGTAATGAGATCTGATTATACCTACAGATATAAGATAAAGACACATGTATATGTACACAATGTGATAAAGTAATGAGATGTGATTATACCTACAGATATAAGATAAAGACACATGTATATGTACACAATGTAATAAAGTAATGAGATCTGATTATACCTACAGATATAAGATAGACACATGTATATGTACACAATGTGATAAAGTAATGAGATCTGATTATACCTACAGATATAAGATAAAGACACACGTATATGTACAGAAGCAGGTATATGTACACAATGTGATGCAGTAATGAGATCTGATTATAAATACATATATAAGATACAGACATGTATATTTACACAATGTGATAAAGTAATGAGATCTTATTATACCTACAAGCTCAGCCCATTTTATTAGGTTGTGGCTTCAAAACACAAAACCAGGGCTTTAATATACACAAAAAAATAAAATAATTTTTACTCTACAGTTGGTAAAAAAAGCAATTGTAAACACATTAAGAGAAAAACTATTTTTCAGTATACTGTCCCTTTAAGTACAATAGAGCTTAAAAGTGAAAAAAAAACTAAAACCCCCCACAAATTTTTGCTTGAGAAATGTTTGTTAGAGCTGATTATTTTAATTGTGAAGTGCATGTCTGTGTACAAACTGGTCCTTAAGGACTGATGACTTACTGGCTGATTAGCAGAGTTCCCATAGCCCTATCATTGAACATATCTCACAAGCAAAGAAACAAACAAAAATAATATTCTCCATAGAGAAACATCTGTTAAAGGGACAATCTACTAAAAAGTCAACTTTTATGACTCACATAGGGTATGCAATTTTAAACAACTTTCCAATTTACGTTTATCATCAAATTTGCTTTGTTCCCTTGCTATTCTTTGTTGAAAGCTAAACCAAGGTAGGCTCATATTTTATAAGCCCTTGAAGACCTCCTCTTATCTCACTGCATTTTGACAGATTTTCACTGCTAGAAAGTGCTAGTTCATGTGTGCCATATAGATAAATTGTGTTCACTCCTGTGGAGTTATGTATGAGTCAGCACTGATTGACATGCAAGTTGTTAAAAAAATGAGATAAGGAGGCAGTCTGCAGAGGCTTAGATACAAGACTTTCCCTTTAAACCAAAAAATCAAAAACTGTAATACATCTCAAAATGCTCTCTTTTCAATGCAACAATGAAAAAAATACATTGGGGTCTCTTTAAAAGGATAGGGAAGTAAAAAATAAACTTGCAAGATTAAAATAGAGCATGAAGGGGGCGGAGCTAGCTCTGAGTCTGAACGGGGCAAGATGCTATAGCTCTGGCTATGTATTGCTAATATCTCTATATTCGGCCGTTCAGCTCAGTTACTTTAACATCTACCAGGTATCCAACAGTCCACAGACCTCAAATGTGAATTCTGTGGCTAGGGGGATCATTGAAGATTACTGAAATTCAGCCTGTTATGGTGCCGATGTGAGGTGAGGCCTTTTTGAAAGCGGCCATCTTTTAATTAAGCGAGAAGAAAGGCCCTAAAAGACACTCTATAGCAGTAAGGACCTATCATATCTACAACGGCGGTGGAGCTAAAGAGAGCTTCTGACTTGCGGCTTCCAGCAACGGAGATGCTATAACGCTTTTTTACATAGAAACAGAGCCCCAGTGTGACCTCTCTTGTGTATTATTAACAACACGGCGCTGCTGCGTCATGGCAATCAGGATCACTACGGCACCCGTTTTCCACTTACTGGACGACATTAAGAAGCTGATTCAGGAGTACCAGCTTTCCTTTGCAGAGTCTTTGCAAGCAGCTTTAGACTTACCCGATATAGGTCCCCCAGTGATGTCTCAGATGGCTCTAGATGATCTGCTCCCGGATGGACTGGAGCAAGATGACTCTGTATGGAGTGGGACCTCTTCTCCTATGGGGGGAGATTGGAGAGACAGGTACAGGTGTATGCTCGGTGCGGGTTGATGTATCGATCCCTGGTAGTTGTAAGCCAGTTATGCAGAATCCTACACTGGTGGCCGAGATCGAGACACATGTCACTGCACAGGCGACAAGACAATTAGTTAAAGCAGGCAAAAAGAAATCGATCCCCAGTCCATGGTACTTCAGGGTGTACAGGCTGGAGAGGATCGGCTGGGTGACACAGGACAACAAGTGTGAAAGGCTGTTAGTATACCGCACAACGAGCAACAATTCCCTTGGGGGCTGCCGATCATTGCTGGGACTTATACAGCAGGTGTGATGTGCTGCTTGTGGCTATCGAAGTGGCATCGTTTAATTTGTATATAACTTCCGTTCTAACAATGAGAGAAATATAAGTGGTCACTGGGACTTCTTTAAAGATTATTTTGTGAATATGTTTACTTTGTTACATCTGAGCAGTAAGTTAGCTGCTGCGTGTTCTATTCAGTTTTAAATTTATGAATCCCTACGCATTGTTCTTTTGTTTTATAAGGTTTCTTTCTTCCTCTCCTATTGTATAATTGTGAAGGCTTTTAGCTTGAGACTCAGGACGCTTATATAGTCAAGTTATTCACGTTTGCATATAAACACGTTTACCTACTGTGCGGTGATAGTATGGCTTCTATAAATGATACTTATAGCAACGCAGAGATATTTTCCTGGGTATAGCTTTATACTAATAGTTGTCTATCTTCGACTTCAACATTGTCTTTATAATAAGTATTGTATTGGAATATAAAAGGTGTACTGCAATGTTGGGCATGTCATTATGTCTCTCTCATTCATTCAATGTATATATGTACCACTCAGATGATATTCTATATTTTATTATCACAATCCCCTTATGGGGTATTCCACTATAAATCCTTGGCAACCCCTGTTTGACTATACAGGGTGATAATTTACACTCATAACTTGAGCATTACTATTACCTTTATTTTGAAACACACAAATGAGCTTATGGTAAAATATCTCCGCCTGTTGTATACCATGGATTGATTATTTGATTTGCACCTTAATCCCTCATTACTATTGATACCTAGTTTAACTCACTTGTTAATGGGTATAGGGCCGTACCCAGAAGGCAGGACTTAAAGGGACAGTCTACACCAGAATTTTTACTTTTAAACTCTGTGATTACTTTGTATCTAAGCCTCTGCAAACTGCCCCTTTATTTCAGTTCTTTTGACAGACTTGCAGTCTAGCCAATCAGTGCCTGCTCCCAGATAACTTCACGTGCACAAGCACAGTGTTATCTATATGAAATACGTGAACTAACACCCTCTAGTGGTGAAAAACTGTTAAAATGCATTCTAATCCTTATAACAGCAGTACCAGATTCAAGCTCTTCCATGGAATTACTTTAGTATGCCCATAGTGCCCACTTATTCGATGGTCCCACTGTTAGCATAGCTTTATGTGTTAGTAGATATTGCATTAAAATTCCCTTTACCCATAACTATCGCTATATGGTTCCTTATAGTGCTAGATGGCTGGAGCATAGGTATTGTAAGCACCGGAGGGATCATCTTGCCATTCTACACTGAGAGGTGTTTTTTATAGTTTGCTTAAAGAGATCCCTCAAATCATGATTCTGATACGCCTTTGTTATTGAAATATTGTACAGCTGGCTCTATACATATATGTATCTATATGTTTATTTATATGTTCCAACACTTCTATAGTTCTCATGTATGTTATATGATCCTGGGTACACACTTTACATTTAGCTGGCTCCAGAAATAACCATTATTTGTACTAGTTAAATTTCTCCCCTCCATGCCCTTTTTCTTTTTAATACTGCTTCTTATATGGTTAATACATAGAGATTGCCAGCGGCCGAGGGAGTGCTCTGTACTTTATTGGTTTGCTTTAGCAGTTTGTTTGTTTTTTTCTCTCTTAGTAATAACATATATGTTCTCCACAATAATCTATACTAGCCATTGGTTTAGAGCTTCAAGCTCCTTACCTATATTGCCACTTTATACTCCCTCCCATCCACCAATACAATCTGGCATTACATCCAGAGTGTTTTTCGCAGTTTTTCTCGTAAGATACTGCATATGTAATTACTTCTAATCACCTATTATCATTATGTTTTGGACCTATGGTTTATGTTTTGAATATTTGCAATTTAGCAAAAAGTAACAGCTTGTATTATTATATAAGAGGGGTTTTATCTCATATACTTACTGAAAAATGTTTACATTTCATTACTGCTACAAAAATATGTTAAGAATATCTACAGATTGTTTCAATTGCAATCAAATATTGGATAAAAATTGAAAAATTGTAAGGCTTACTTTTTATTTATGTCACGTAACTGACTGAATTTTATTGGAAATTGTTGTACTTTATATAACAATTTTATTTTCACATCATTGGTATTTGTGTTATTGTTGTCACATCTTATGCCTCAATAAAAAGTATTAAACAAACAAAAAAATAGAGCATGAAATTTTAAGAAACTTTTACATTCATTTCTATTTTCAAATGTACTTTGTTTTCTTAGTATCCTTTATTAAAAGAGAATATGTACATATCCTATACTAGCTAGCAGATGATTGGTGCCTTCACTCA
>NC_069509.1:39207179-39229679 GCF_027579735.1 Bombina bombina
CGTATTTTTGCATGAATGGTTCATTTATTGGTTTTGTATGATTTTTAAAATACGACTTTTATTGTGCACTTATGTAATGTATGCATCTCGTTCCCATACAAAAATATAGCATACACCCCTTAGCGAGACACCATGTTTTCTGGGTAAAAATGTGGCTTTAGAGCATTGCACCAGGGAAATAGAAATTCTAGCGAGCATTCTTATAGAATCTCGCCAGTCTTGAAACCTCTAGATCATTGGGGCCCTTGAAGTGAGGTTGTCCAATCACATTACATTTTTTGTTTAGGTCATTAGGAATATATGAGCATGTAAATTAGGGCTAAATCAGTTACAGTTAAACAATCTGACTGTAGTATTTGCTTTGGTCAAGCACATGTTTAGGAGGTGTTAGTGTTTATTTAATTTTTACAAGTGAGACATTATCAAATTTCCCCACATTTTTTATTAAGTCCTCCGGGCTTTAACAGCACAGATCTTGCTGACAGTGGTGAGACTGCACTATTTCTACCTGCATCACTCCCTGTTAGCGAGACCCGCACAGTTAAAGGGACATTAAACTCTTTGAGATGATAATATAAAATTATCAATCATATATAAAAAACAACAACTCTGTAATATACTTTAATAATTTATTTTGTCCCCTTTTCCTGTAATTCAATTTGCAAATTGTGATCATTTCAGTTCCTGTTAGCAATGAAAGTGTAGAACACTGTTATACACCACACAGTTATTGGCTGCACACTCTAGTGACTATAGTATATATATACTTTCTATTTCTTTGTTTTCTTGCTATCTTTATTTGAAAAAGCACTACTGTAAGCTTTAGAGCCGGACCATTTTTTGTTCAGCACCTGTGTAACACTTGCTGATTTGTGGCTAAATGTAGCAAACCAATCAGCAAGCGCTACCCAAGTGCTGAACTAAAAATGGGCCGGCTCCTAACCTTTTATTATTGCTTTTTCAAATCAAGATAACATGAGAACAAAGAAAAATTGATAATAGGAGTAAATTAGAAAGTTGCTTAAAATTGCATGCTCTATCTGAATCATGAAAGAAAAAATGTGGGGTTAGTATCCCATTAAATTCCGCTCGTATTAGGAGTTGAAAGTAAATGCGAACGCGTGAGCTCAATCCCGATTTACGCTAGAATGATTACAACAACTTCATAGCTCGGTTTAACTTTTATGCGAGTCAAAAAAGTGTCACAAAATGCATCAAAAATACATTTAACAGTATAGTTACACTCATAATAACACTATGTAATAAAAAATATTTACAAAAATTGCAAGGGATCAATAGGAACACAAGTATAAATATATGTATGTATCTAAAGATATATATGTATTTACATGTATTTCACATTTCAATGTTCTTCACATAACAGAATATGTTCTATTTACTAATAAAAACACATATACGATTTTTTGGTACAATATATATCTATCTATCTCTATCTCTATCTCTATCTCTCTCTATATATATATATATATGTGTGTGTGTGTGTGTATATCTATACCTATGTGTATATATCTATATCTATCTATCTATCTATCTATCTATCTATATATATATATATATATACACATATACACATACACACACACGATTATATATAGGTATAGATATATACAGACATATATAGGAATATCTATTTAGAAATACATAGAACATATTCTGCTATGTCCAGAACATTGGAATGTGAAATATTAAATACATGAGTAGAGTGTTAGGTTTTTTCCCCACTTTTTTTGCTCCTTTGACTTCTATGGGGGAATATGTTAACGCAATCGCAATATTCTAAGTTCAGCTTTTTGCGCACATCAGGTATTCGCTTGTGCGCTAACTTTCTACTTTCAACTTGTAATACAAGCGCTACCCGACGTGCACAAAAAGCTTACTTCTAGCAGAGTTAGCACTCGAATGGGAACGTTAAATACTGCTCCACTTATATTCTGACCCTAAACGATCTAATTTGTGAGAGCTTGTACTTTTTCATAATTAATTCAAACTAATTATAGAATGAACTCTTACAAAGTGGTTAAACACATAGGTAACAAGTGCTGTTAGCATTGTAACATTTGATTCGCTGATACATGTAACTGCCACTGTTGATTGGCTCACAAGGGGTTTGCTGTCTATTTGGGGGGTTAAACACATTGGGATTGATCACAATCCTTTAGAAAAGTTTATCCACTGATTTGTTTTCTACAAAAACTTACAATTACAGTCTATGGGGATTTGTTTTGCACATAAAGCACTTAAAGAATATGAAACCCAAAAAATGTATTTCAAGATTCAGATAAAGCAGCAATTTTAAACAACTTTCTAATTTACTTTCTTTGTTCTCTTGGTCTCCTTTGTTAAAAAACAGGAATGTCAGCTCAGGAGCACTATATGGCAGCAGTTTTGCAAGAATGTTACCCATTTGCTAGAGCACTAGAGGGCAGCACTAGTTCCTGCGATATAGTGCTCCAGATACCTAGGTATCTCTTCAACACAGAGTATCATGGGAAAAAAGCAAATTTGATAATAGAAGTAAACTGGATTTTTTTTTAATAATTGCATCTTCTGTCTGAATCGCAAAAGAAAATGTTTGGGTTTCATATCCCTTTAATAAATATATTATCATTATAATACTGCTGAAAAATAAAAACATCACTCACTGTCTCTTAAAGGGACATCAAATGTGAACGCTACATAATTTTATGTTTAGAAAATATCACCTGAACATCTCTAAAAAAAGGAAGACATTTTACCTTAAAATTTTCTCAGTAGCCACATCCCATTGTAAAAGCAGCCAATCAGGATGCTAGTCCCAGGACTTGCAAGGGAGCGTGCATCTGACATGCGCAGCACAGTCATGTTATTTCCCTCCTCAGTTTACTATGAAATCTTGCAAGATTTAAGTGAAATCTCATGAGATCACAGTAAAGCAAAGTGTGATATCAGCAGTGATTAAGCTGATTACGCTGATTTGCTGCTTTGTTTTTTTCCCAACAAGCAGCTGACAGTATCTGAAGGATAACTGTTCACACATCATTTACAATTGTGAGATTAATACATTTTGAGGTAAAATATCTTTTTACATAGAAATGTTCAGGTGATATTTTCTTGTCAATTTTTTCAGCTATGCTGCATCACTTTCAGGTGGGTTAGCATATGAGTATTATGACCTTTAAAGGGACAGTCTACACCAGAATTTTTATTGTTTTAAAAGATAGATAATCCCTTTATTACCCAGTCCCTAGTTTTGCATAACCAACAGTTATATTAATACACTTTTTACCTCTGTGATTACCTTGTATCTAAGCCTCTGCAAACTGACCCTTATTTCAGTTCTTTTGACAGACTTGCAGTCTAGCCAATCAGTGCGGGCTCCTAGGAACTCCACGTGCAATAGCACAGTGTTATCTATATGAAACACATGAACTAACACCCTCTAGTGGTGAAAAACTGTCAAAATGCCCTGAGCTAAGAGGTGACCTTCAAGGGCTTAGTTAAAAGCTAAATCTAGGAGGTTCATATGCTAATTTCTAAGAATAACAAGAGAACAAAGCAAAATTGGTGATAGAAGTAAATTGGAAAATTGTTTAAAATTACACACCCTATCTGAATCATGAAAGTTTGTTTTGGACTAGACTGTCCCTTTAAATTGCCAGAATGTTTCTTTAAAGGGACACTGAACCCACATTTTTTCTTTTGTGATTCAGATAGAGCATGCAATTTTTAAGCAACTTTCTAATTTACTCCTATTATCAAATTTATTTCGTTCTTTTGCTATCTTTATTTGAAATAGAAGGCATCTAAGCCATTTGTTTGGTTCAGACACCGGAAAGCACTTGTTCATTGGTGGTTGAATTTATCCACCAATCAGCAAGAACAACCCAGGTTGTTCACCAAAAATGGGCCGGCATCTAAACTTACATTCTTACATTTCAAATAAAGATACCAAGAGAATGAAGACAATTTGATAATAGGAGTAAATTAGAAAGTTGCTTAAAATTACATGCTCTATCTGAATCACGAAATAAACAATTTGGGTTCAGTGTCCCTTTAATGATTCAGATAAAGCATGCCTTTTTAAATAACTAATATAATATACTTCTTTTCTCACATTGTCTTTGTTTTCTTAATATGCTTTGTTGAAAGCAGGAAGGTAAGTTCAGGAGTGTGCACGTGTCTGATGTATTGTACGGCAGCAGTTTTGTAAGCATGTTATACATTAGCACTAGGTGGCAGCAAAGATTTCCTGTCATGTAATGCTCCAAACTGTGCACGCTTCCTATTTAAATATCCCTTCAACAAAGAATAACATGAGAATGACGCACATTTGATAATAGAAACAAATTGGAAACTTTTTTTAAATTGTATTCTCTGTCTGAATCCTGAAAGAATTTTTTTTTCTGTTTCATGTCCCTTTAACTGAAGACAGTCAGCTCCAAACGTTCATTATTAAAGCACAAGTGAATAAACTGCTTTACATGAACTATTTTATGCTACAATATCATCTGACTGTTTTCCAAATAATTTAAAGGGACATTAATCATTTTAAGATTATAATAGAAAAAGCTTAAGAGTGCGTAGTAAAAATAAATTTAATTGCAATGAAGTTTTTTTTTTTTTTTATTTGACCCCATTTTGCCTGTTAATTTAAGTCTGAAAACTGTAACCTACATATCTGTCCCTAAATACCCTCAGCAGAGATGAGATACTGCGAAACAATGCAGTTTTTCTAAACAAAATGACTATGGCAAGCTGTCTATTAAAGTAATAAGCCCAGATTGACACCTCTAAATAAGGCAAACAGTCTAGGGAATTTAGCCAATAAAAGAACAATTTCTGCAAACAGGGTGTTAATTTATTTGGAAAATATTTATTCTCGGTTTGCGTTTATTATTTACAACACTATACAAATGTTTTCTAATTACAGGGTGTTTTGTGTGTTTTTCTGATCTCGTTGTCTTCATTTTTTATTTCTTTTGCCCATAGTATCGAGAGCTGGGTACAGATGAGATAGAAGGTATGGATATAAATGTGTCGGACGATGGCGCAAACTGGTTTGCCAGATTAAACTGTATAGAAAATGTTCTCTTCCCACACTTCATATGGAGTTTATAATGCTGGCTATAAAAATATTTTATCGCATGGATTGGCCAAATGTTTATGCTAAATATTTTTGCTAACGCATTATAATCTTTCCGCGATTGTCCTAAATGGAAATAATGGTCACTTTAACCATATTTGGGCTAAATTACTAGTAGAGCACATATTTACGCTTCCGTTCAAATTGGTTATTTCTCTGCGCGCTATTGAGCGCGAGATTACAGTTGGGAAGTTCAAATATCGATCTGGGCACTTCCTCGCTGTGTGTCACATCATGACACATTACAATTTGCTTTTCATAAAACTGCATGCTATATCTGACTGCTCAAAAGTTTAATTTTGACTTAGTGTTCCTTTTAAAGGGACACTGAACCAAAATTTTTTCTTTTGTGATTCAGGTAGAGCATGCAATTTTAAGCAACTTTCTAATTTACTCCTATTTTAAAATTTTCTTTATTATCTTGGTATCTTTATTTGAAAGGAAAGAATGTAAGTTTAGATGCCGGTCCATTTTTGGTAAACAACCTGGGTTATTTTTACTGATTGGTGGATAAATTCACCCACAAATAAACAAGTGCTGTCCAGGGTCTAAACCAAAAATTGTCTGGCTCCTTAGCTTAGATGCCTTCTTTTTCAAATAAAGATAGCAAGAGAACAAAGAAAAATTGATAATAGGAGTAAATTAGAAAGTTGCTTAAAATTACATGCTCTGATTCATGAAAGAAAGAAAAATGTGGTTTCAGTGTCCCTTTAAGGATTAAGTTATAACTCCAGCCTTTCTGGAGCAAATGGAACAAGTACACATTTTACAGCAAAAATACCCAACATAAATAATAGATGTATATTCCACTGGAATGTTGTTTTAGTTAAAGGGATATTGTACTGTAAACTTTGTTTACCTTTAAACATGTTCCCAATGACTTTTTATAGTAGCTGCAGAGTATACAATATATGGGATTTTGCCTATGTATGTTTATTTTGTATATGAAATAGCAATGTTTCCTGATTGAAGATTCAATCCATTGTTCTCAGGAACATTCACATAATGGTCTGAACGTGCAGAAATAGCAAACCTTCTAATCTTATCTGTCTTTCTGTACACTAAAGCCTCCTTATCATATCTCTCTTGCTATACACACAGGCCAAAGTGCAATTGAAAAGGAAAATTGTATTACCTGTCTCTTCCACCTCCCACTGGAAACTGGATTGCATAGCTTTTCTATAGAGAATACTAAAGTATTTATAATTTCAGTGTAGGTGAGGTTTCAACAGGCAAAATAAGCTATTTTAAATTACAAAATAAAAAAAAGGTAAATGAGATAATATATATATATATATATATATATATATATATATATATATATATATATATATATATATACATACATACACACACACTTTGATACACTACAGTGTATAAAACAGATTATTAGGAAAATATTAAAAACAGAAAAGAAAAAAAAACCATTACAATATCCATTTAATCATAGGTAAATTAAATACTGAGTTTAATATCCGTTTAGACACTGATTCTTTTTTTTTTTTACAAAGTTGTGACACTGTTGTGCAGTCTTTACTAATGCTCACTGGCTTATATGTACATCCTGCTATTTATTAATGGCTGATAGGCAATTCCTGCACATATCAGCCAATGAGCATTTGGTAGGAAATACAGAAGTGACAGGTTCAGGTTAAATTTAAACAGCTTTTGTCCCGTTTTGACATAAAAAAAATTAAAAAGTTTAAAATTTGTCTTTTTAAAAAAAAAAAAATATATATATATATTTTTTATAAAATAAGCTACTAAGCATTTTTCACTCTTGTGATGTGTTTCTTGTTTAGATTTGCTTTTAACATTTTGGGAAAATCTTTGCATGATAAACTATAACTTGTGTGGCTTCATGTTCCTGGATTGACTAGGTGTGTCTCACTGCTGACACCAGCTGTTGAGAAACACATGCTTTTAATTTGTAGTTTGTCTTGTGCAGACAGATAGCTGGTACATCTGTATTTTGCTTATGGGATGTATGAAACAGACAGAGCTTGTAACCACCCCACATATTATGTGATAGTCACTGATTGAGAACTCTAAATTGGTGTCCCACCTGGACTGCGTTGGGCAAGCGCCTCCAGGCTCGTTTGAAGCATTCTGGGAAGGCTTCCAAGCGAGGTGCTGGGCGCTCACTGAACGCTCAGATGACTTCAGTCCCAGTGCTTCCAGCTTGCTGGTAACACTGGGAGTGAGAAGAGCAAGCGTCTGAGCGTCTCAGCTCCCTGTGACGCGGCTTGGGAGCATTTTCTTAACGCTCCCAAAACCGTGACATTTCCCTGCACCCCGTCATCACTCAGGGGATTTAACTGGTGCTGGGTCTCAGCGTTTGCCGAACATGGCTCTGCACATTTCTCCCTTCCTTAGAAAAGTGAAAACATAACATTAAGACTATATATCCTGTTATTTGTTCTACATTAATATATTGAAACATTTCTGTGGACACCCATGCTGCTATTACTATTGCAAAATAAAGGGAAATGAAACTTAAAAAAATCCTTTCATGATTCAGATAAAGCATGCAATTTTAAACAACTTTCTATTTTACTTCTATTATCAAAGTTTCTTTCTTCTCTTGGTATCTTTAGTTGAAAAACAGGGACATAAGCACAGTAGTAGCATGCCCTTGTCTAGGGCACTATATGGCAGCAGTTTTGCAAGAATGTTATCCATATGCAATAGCACTAAAGGGCATCACATGTCATGTATTGCTCCAGACACCTACCTAGGTATCTCTTCAACAAAGAATAACATGGCAATGGAGCTAATTTTCTCATAGAAGTACATTGGAAACTTTTTTTTTTTTAAATGTATGCTGTGTCTGAATCATTAAATACTTTTTTGGGTTTCATATCAGTTTAAGTGGTGTTCATGGTGATACTGTGCCTCCCTAGTAATATCTATCACCTCCTAACAATACGTACATCTCTCCTTTACCGTTGGACCTCTCAGAGCTTCGAGATGCTTTTGTGGAGTTTGATAAAGACAAAGATGGGTTTATAACCTGCAAAGACCTGGGAAATCTGATGAGAATCATGGGATACATGCCTACTGAGATGGAGCTTATTGAGCTTTCCCAGCAGATCAATATGAACCGTGAGTATTGAGGATAAGACAAGTCAAAGTCATGTTGCATCCAGACACATTAAAGGGACATTAAACACTTTGAGATGGTAAGATAAAATGATAAATTTGTTTATATAAAACAACTCTGCAATATACTTTCATTATTTATTTTTTCCTATTTGCCTGTAATTCCATTCTGAAATTGTGAGCTTTTCAGTTCCTGTTAGAAATGGAAGTGCAGAACACTGTTAAATCCAGCACAACCATTGGCTGCACACTCTAATGACCTATGTATAACTGTCCCTAATTGGCCACAGCAGAGAAGGTAACCTAAGTTACAACATGGCAGCTCCCAGTGTTTTATAGACACTAAAACTTTACACTTATTTTGTCACTTTTGAAACAACTAAAGAAAACTTTAAAAAATACATCTACATGTTAGTCATGGACTAATCTTTTCTTTGAATGCATCATTCTATCGACCATGTATTTAGTGTTTAATGTCCCTTTAACTATTATTTACTAAGGTAAACTCTTTCAATTAGCTTATTTACTAAAGTATGCAAAATGTTTTCAGAAATAATAAATATTTGTATTCTTATAAAGGAGTGAAATATATATATTTTTTATATAATTTACCTCTTCATCAACCTTTATTATTTTTGTCTGAAACTTTCTCTAGCTACCTTTCTTTCGTCTGCCATTTTCTATTTTGTAGAAAAGATTGCAGATAACTAGCCACTAGTAAAGGGAGATTACACTAAAAATGCTATACATTATATGAAAGATCAGCAATTAAAACATTTTTCAAAATTTTGTTTAATAAAAAAAGTTAAGCTAAAATCATTAAAAAAAATTACTGTTGAGTTTAATAAACTGATACTCAAGTGTGAGTTGCTCACTGGACAACACTCACATCTCTACTGTTGCATGGACACTTGACACCACATTCCAAGAATGAAAACATAGGAATCTCCATCTTAATTTATTCCAAAAACATTTAACAATAACTTAACAATAATTTTGTAACTTTTTAGTTGGGGGCCGAGTAGATTTTCAAGATTTTGTTGAGCTCATGACCCCAAAGTTGCTGGAGGAGACAGCCGGAATGATTGGAGTGAAAGAATTGAGAGACGCCTTTAAAGAGGTGAGAGGCAGACAGATATGGAAATAGAATAGAAATCTAGTGAAGATAATGAGTGGAAAGGAACTGATAGAGAACTAACCATTGTTGTAGATGGTAGAAAAAACCCAATCCAAACAAGGGTCATATAGTGTATTTTATATATATATATATATATATATATATATATATATATATATATATATATATATATATATATATATATATATATCACCTTCAAATGTTTTCTTTAAGATAAATATGTAAAAAGGATATAAATACAATGCATAATGTAAATAACATCTAAATTCAGGATTGAATAATGTCCTCAAGAAGGTACATTATAAAAGAACAATATTTAGAATATCATGTTAGGAGAAACTAAAATAAAATGTATGATATGTCAGAGAATAAGACTTGAGAAGCACTTGGAGCTATGGTGTAGGTAGATGATTTGACTGAGGTTAATAGTCTAGAGCTTGTAATGGGGTAGGTAGATGAGTTGACAGACGTTAGTGGTCTGGGGTTGGTTAAATTAGTTGAGTTGCTGGGGATTATTTGCAGTTAGTAGATGAGTTGTCAGAGGTTAGTGATCTAGAGGCATTATTGGTGGTAGGTAGATGATAGTAGTCTAGAACCATTATTGGAGGTAAGATAAGTTAACAGAGGTTAGTGGTTTAGAGCCATTACTGGGGGCAAGTAGATGAGTTGATATAGATTAGTGGGCTAGAGCCATTATTGGGTATACATAGATACATTGACAGATGAAAGTGATCTAGGGCTATTGCTTGGGGTTAGCAGATAACTTGAACAAGTTAGCTGTCTAGAACCATTATTGGGAACGTACATGAGTTGACAGAGGTTAGTGGTCTAGAGAGATTTTCCTCTTCCAATTCCATAGTTTGATGCGAACGGTGATGGGGAGATAACACTGGATGAACTACAACAAGCCATGCAGAGGCTTCTAGGAGAGAAACTGACGACCAGCGAGATTGCAGATGTGGTGCGAGAGGCCGATCTGAATGGAGATGGGACTGTGGATTTTGAAGGTAAGAAGAAGATTGAGGTTCAGCTTTGTTTGGCATCTATCTATAACTCTGTCCCAGGGGTGTTCTTAGATTATACAATTTCTCAAAAAGTTTTTCACCAAACTAAATAGCAAGGCTGCCTGAGGTAATGTATGGTTTCACTTGCTTTGCATACAGCACTGGGCACATAGAGGGACACTACCATGCAAATTCAGGGCAGCTCACACCTTTGAGGGTGTTACAGTAAGGAAACAATGATGTATAACTCCCCCCTAAAGCCATCACTGCTCTGGTCCTTTATAAATGTTGTGGTACATCCTGCTAAATTATCTCACTGAATATTCCTTTTCTCCTTTTGCAGAGTTTGTCCGAATGATGTCACGCTGACCCTTGACCCACCACATTTCTATGTGATGGCCAAATTCATGAAATTCCTCTAGAGAGGTCCGTTGCTCTCCAGACCACCTCAATGACCTAGAGCTGAATAGAACCCCTGGGTACTGTGTTACCTTGGCCTCCAGATTTCTCTGTGTTCCTCTGCATAAATCTTATAAATAAAGATGGCTACTTTTATAAATTGTGGTCATGGATCACGCTGCTCTATGCTTAAGTGAGATTTCATAATGAGTGTAGGTGGGTTAAACAGGTGTTTAGAATAGGGGTAGTATACAGGCCTCCATTAAAGGTTGAAGCATTAGATCAACTATTAATTGATGCATTTGCCAAAATTACAATGAAGTCAAAGTTATAGTAAAAGGAAACATTAATATGCCTGATGTAAACTGTAATGTACCCTTGCTAAATCAACTAGAAGTAAGTATATTCTGGAATTTTTGCAAGGGAAATCTCTTGAACAACTGGTAAAAGAACTAACACATAAAGGAGCTATGTTATTTAGAAACAGTGATATAGTATCTGAAGTGTCTGTAGGTGAGAACTTAGGATCTAGTAATCATCAGTATGTATGGTTTGATATTCAGGAAAAGGTACTGTGCAACCAAAGTAAAACAAAAGTTTCTTATATTTCTTACATGGGCAAATACATAAATGATTCTCTAAAAAGGGATGGCACAGATTACCGAAGAACAAGAACAGAAGAAATATTTTAAAAACACTATTCTAGATGCAACTGAACATTGTATTAGGCTTGTTTGTAAAAGAAAAAGAAAAATGTAAGCACACTGGCTCAAAAGAGGATAGGGAAAAATGCAGAACCCAACAAAAGATGACAAAGAAAGTAATCAGAAAGGCTAAAGCTGATGCAGAATAGAAAAATAGCACAAGCAGTGAAAATGGTTACAAAACATTCTTTACATAAATCAATGAAAAGAGAAAAACTAATGGAGGGGTAGCAAGACTTAAGACTGATGATATAGTGGTAGAAGGAGATAAATGATTACTTCTTTTCAGTCTTTACAACAAATTGTAAACATAGTGATATTCTATTAAGATATTTAACTTTGAATGATAATGTGAGTAGTACTCTTCTTTTTACAGAGGAAGAGGTTTCAATGGCTTTATAAAAAATAAATGTTATTAAGTCAGTGGGTCCAGATAATATTATTAAAAGGGTGCATAACCATTTGTGAGTTGTTCCAAAAGACTGGAATTTTGCCAATATAGTCCCTCTTCATAAAAAGGGTAGTAGGGAAGATTCTGCTAACTATAGGCCAGTCAGTTTGACCTCAATTGCAGGGAAATTAATGGAAACTCTTTTAAAGGAAAGGCTTGTTTCTTACCTTCAGACAAACAACTTAGAAGACAAAGGACAGCATGGTTTCACTGCTGGAAGATCATGTCAAACTAATCTAATTGATTTCTTTGACCGTGTAACTAAATTTATAGATCAGGGGGAGCTGTAGATGTTGCGTATCTAGCTTATGGATAGAAGGCAGAGGGTTTCAATTAATGGAGTACATTCAAATGAGGCATTAGTTACTAGTGGTATTCCCCAAGGCTCAGTTCTTGGACCTGTTTTGTTGAACATGTTCATCAGTGATATTGAAAGTAGGCTCCAGGGGAAGGTTTGCAGATGCAAAAATTTGTAACAGAGTTGATGTTTCAGGAAGAGTTGATGAAAGGAACAGTGATATTAAAAAACTAGAGTACTGGGCAAATAAATGAGCACAATTATGCATATAGGATCCAAAAAACCCAAAGGCCAATTATAGTCTCAATGATACATTACTGACTAACTAAAGAAGAATGGGAGTTGGGAATTATTATTTCAGATGTTTTAAAATTTTGTGCATAATGCAGTAGGGCAGCCAGCAAGGGCAGTCAAATAAATTGGTTGCGTTCGGAGAGGTATTAGTAGCAGAAATAGCAAGGTTCTCATGCTACTTTACAGATCAATAGTTAGACCACATCTGGAATATTGTGTACAGTTCTGGAGACCATGGGGCCTATCTATCAAGCTCCGAAAAGAGCTTGATGCCCCGTGTTTCTGGCGAGCCTTCAGACTCGCCATAAACAGCAGTTATGAGGCAGCGGTCACAAAGACCACTGCTCCATAACCTGTCCGCCTGCTCTGAGCAGGCGGACAGACATCGCCGGAAATCAACCCGATCGAGTACGATCGGGCCGATTGACACCTCCCTGCTGGCGACCAATTGGCCACGAGTCTGCAGGGGGCGGCGTTGCACCAGCAGCTCTTGTGAGCTGCTGGTGCAATGCTGAATACAGAGAGCGTATTGCTCTCCGTATTCAGCGAAGTCTGGTGGACCTGATCCGAACTGTCGGATCAGTTCCGCCAGACTTTCTTAAATAGGGGCCCATATCTGCAGAAGGATATAAAGAAACTAGAAACTGTCCAAAAGGAGGGCAACTAAAATGGTACACAGTCTAAAATATAAAATTATAAAATACACAAAGAAATAATCTATGGGGTCTATTTATTAAAGTGCGAATGGACATGATACGATGTAGCGTATCATTTCCGCCGCACATTGATAAATGCCAACAGCATATGCTGTTGGCATTTATCATTGCACCAGCAGTTCTTGTAAACCGCTGTTGCAATACCGCCCCCTGCAGATACGCGGCCAATCAGCCGCTAGCAGGGGGTGTCAATCAACCCGATCATATTTGATCGGGTTGATTTCTGTCCGCCGCCTAAGAGCAGCAGGAGGACAAGTTATGGAGCAGCAGTCTTTACGGAGCTTGATAATTTGACCCCTATGACCTAAATATGTATAGTTTGGAGGAGAGAAGGGAAAGCTGAAAACATTTTCCACATAAAAAAATATGCTAAAGCAAGGGGTCACAAGAAGAATATGTACAGATGCTGATCTAAAAATCCAGTATAAAACCTTTTAAAAAAAAAAAAACTTACTTAGAAGCTACCAGTTTAGCTCTGTTGAAGAGGTTAGGCTGGGACACCCACTGAAAGGGGCTAAGAAAGCAGGAAGAGCAGACCCTTCCCTGCATATGAAAAGACCCATTGCGCAAACAATATCAGCGGGAATATGTAGACTTCAGTCTACATGTGATACTTTTGGACTTGGTTAGGAGTCTAAAAATTGAAACAATGTTATTAAAAAATAAGCAAAACTATAAATTGTTACAAAAACACTCCCAGGGGAGCTATATAAATGTATCAGCTACAAAACATTTATGCAAAGAAAAATCTAGAGTACAATGTCACTTTAATTTAGAGGCTAGCAGAATCAGGGGAAGCATTTTTTTACAGAAAGGGTGGTGGATTCCTGGAGTAAACTTCCACTTGAGGTGGTAAATACAAAATACAGTGAAATAATTAAAAAATGCCTGGGACATGCATAAGGCTATCCTAAGGAAAAAGTAACGTAATACAGGTAGACTTGATGGGCCTCTTTGGTTCTTATCTACTGTCAGCACTAGATACACTCATTAGCACTGAAAGAGGGAGGAGACTGAAATCACTACTTTTATTGTAAAACAATGATTATACATTCAGCAATACATAGCATGATTTATATGCAGCTAGTGTAGTATACACTGACAGATAGTTAGACCATAGTAATCACACAAAGAAGGAACTTCATCTCGTCAGGTGACACTTCCTGGAAGATCTCATCTCAACAGGACACAAGTATATTCCCACAGAGACTGTGCGCACACGCTGATGTTGAAGGGGACAGGAAACCCCAAGATTTTCTTTCATGATTTGGATAGAACATACAATTTTAAACAACTTTCCAATTTACTTCCATTATCAAATTTGCTATGTTCTTTTGTTATCCTTTGATGAAGGAACAGCATTGCACTACTGGCAGTTAGCTGAACACATCTAGTCAGCCAATCACAAAAGACAAATGTGTGCAGGCACCAATCAGCAGCTAGATCCCACTAGTGTAGGATATGTGAGTATTCTTTTTTAACTAGGGATACCAAGAGAACAAAGCACATTTGAAAATAGAAGTGAATTTAAAAGTGACTTAAAATGACCTGCTCATCTGAATCATGCAGGTTTAATTCTGATTTTTCTATCAATCAGTTTAGCTTAACCCATAAATTCATCTGCTCGGTTCTTATAACAAGGGAACAAACAGAATCTGCTAACTGTTAACCAAATTATTAAATTACATACAATTCATCTAGCTGCATTTTGTCCTCATTTTTGGGAGACTATAAAATTATTATTATTATTATTTCCCTGCACATTGTATAAAAACTTATAATAAGCAAAAATAAATGAGTCATAATAATAACGATGCATTCCCATAATAAAGTTATATTGCTAAATAGAAGAGAGGTCTTATAAAACAATTAAAACGTATGACTGCTTAGAGAAGAAAGGTAAACAAGCCTAGTAAATAGCTAGCCAACAATACACATAACAGTCTCATTTCTACTACAGAAATACAGGTTTAATATACAGCTTGATTCATTATTTGTGTGTGGGGAATCATGACATTTTTCTATTCCTTACGATGCATTTTATGATTGGCTGATAGCTGTCACATGATACAAGGGGAAGGAAAAATAGACGCAACTTTAAAATTTGTCATAAAATAAATCTACACATTTAAAATTCTTTGTAAGTTACTGCATTATTGTGTTCTGTATTTAAAGGTCCATTAAGTGTAAGATTTCTCTTCGTTGGGTTCGGCAGTGCATGACCATTATATGTGGACTGCAGAAGTTTAGGAGCCTTGTACATATATAGTAGTGTAAAAGCACATGAGTGATGTATAATAGTGCAAGAACACACTGCATATGAGGAGCAGGCCACGCCCCTTTTTGAGAATCGGAGGACACAGATGAGCTGTATGTAGCGGCGGTTCTGAAGCCGGCTTCTTTGCAGAGTTACCGCTGCCTCAGCTACACCACTTCCATTTATTTTCTTTTATGTGTTAAGAATCCCTGTCCTGTAGCCCTAGATACTCTTTGTGTAGGGGGAATATGTTGAAATACTATCAGCGGTAAATATCCCACACATCCAAAAGGGTCCAAGATACAAGCATCAGGAGTACAAGGGACATCTACACATTTTGTGAATCGTTGTTTGAGGACACCTTTGGAACCAACGTTTTTACATACCTCATATGTTTGAGGGTGTATCTTGTGAGTGTACATCTTTTTATTTTAATATAATAAACCGTATTTGAATCATCTCCACTTAGATCGTCTGTGCACTTTGTTGCGCTCCATGTTTTCTGTCTTCACAGATTGACACTTTTTTCTACTATATGAGGAGCAGTGTTGCAGGTCTGTGCACGCTATTTAAATGTGTTTCTAACCATAGAGAAAAAGAGAGATGATAGATATATAGATGATGGACTCCCACATTGATGGCCAATGACATGACCTACAAAACATAAAAACAAAATATATTTTACAGTATAGGAACATCTATTAAATAAATAACAAAATGAAAAAAGTGCACCCCAATAGTGCTGTATCTTCTACACATATTTATAGCAACAAACAATCCTAAACGGTACTCATCATTTGGAATGCACTAACAACTGCATACACAGATGGGCTGAACCTTTAGGAGATGTCCAGCAAGATATCTATATCAGTATGTCAGCTTTTCTATTTTGTTATCCAGCATGTTCAGCCAGGTTCCCACTTCCACAATATTCTGTGACCAGCGTCTGCCATGCTCAATATACTCTTGCTTCTCTAGTTACCAATTTCTACTACGGAAATATTGTTTGGGACCAGACTGCGAGTAATTAAAACTTTTGAAACTGTGGTTAAGTTAAAAACCAATACGTCTCCCACAATGCATTTCTCAGTGTGTAATCACCATTTCATAAGGTAAACTGTAATATATTTGAATCGTTTCAATGCGTATAACGAACTACCTGTAGGAGCATGACAAGCCCTTTTGGTCATGCATAGGTATCACCGATCAAACGCCGTCGATGATCACCACACTATAGGGATCGTTGGTGGCCTGGTTAGCGGCACTCCCAGGCACGTGGTGATATCAAAAAGTAGGAAGAACCAGGAAGCTTAGTATAGCTACAAGGGAGCTTGATGGGGGGAGGTTCTTCAAATCCCTCATCTCAGCCCCCTTAGTAGTTACAAACCTCCAAGACCTCTCATTTTAAAGAGAATTGCACGCTCTGTCAAATAATAGTGGTCTTGGTGCAGTAATACAAAGAAGATTTTTAAAAATAAAGTGATAACAAAACAAATGGGGGTTTACTATGGAATAAAATGATGATGATATTATCTGGTATGTCTAAAGACCCCTAATAAAGTAGACAAGCCCCTCTCAAAAAAATATATTCATTCTGTTTGTATAGTCAGGTGATCACTGTGGTAACAGTGAAAACCTTGCAAGAAAAAAAGTGCTTTTTTCTGTACTGCACATTGGGGCCTCTGTAATCTATATTATAACCCCCAAAAGCCCATATGGGCCCCTATTTCACATGTGGCTACCCTTGATGACAATTTAGTCAGGTGACCACAGTAACAGCATTGGTCACTGGGACATTTTCAATATTATTTAGTAAAACTTACCCAAAAATTATACTTTTTTTTAAATTTATTTTTTACAGTTTTTGCCGTTGCTATCTTACATGCAATTAATTTTAAATATAATAATGGCATATTGTAATTCTGTTGCACCGCTGGAAAAATAAATATATATATAATTTGTGAGGGTCACTCACTTAAATTTGACTTACAATAGGGTTTAAATGTAGGTAGCAAAAAAAAAAGCAAATATTTGGCTCAGCACTGGGGTGAAAAAAGGCTTAGCAGCGAAAGGGTTAAAAGTCCTCTACCTTGTACAGATGAAAACTGTTTTGTTTTTTTTTAGTTGAGTGTAAGAGTGCTGCTTCTGGTGAGAAGAGGAATTACAGCTAAAGAGCTGTTTATAAAAGCTATGTAGCGAGAGCATCGTGGGCTAGATAGATTACAAGTGGAGCACAAAAATATTAACGTTATTGTATATGCAGCGGTATGTGAGCACTGTATATAGTCTACAGCGGTATGTGAGCACTGTATATAGTCTACAGCGGTATGTGAGCACTGTACATAGTCTACAGCGGTATGTGAGCACTGTATATAGTATACAGCGGTATGTGAGCACTGTATATAGTATACAGCGGTATGTGAGCACTGTATATAGTCTACAGCGGTATGTGAGCACTGTACATAGTCTACAGCGGTATGTGAGCACTGTATATAGTATACAGCGGTATGTGAGCACTGTATATAGTATACAGCGGTATGTGAGCACTGTATATAGTCTACAGCGGTATGTGAGCACTGTACATAGTCTACAGCGGTATGTGAACACTGTATATAGTCTACAGCGCTATGTGAGCACTGTATATAGTCTACAGCGCTATGTGAGCACTGTATATAGTCTACAGCGGTATGTGAGCACTGTATATAGTATACAGCAGTATGTGAGCACTGTATATAGTCTACAGCGGTATGTGAACACTGTATATAGTCTACAGCGGTATGTGAGCACTGTATATAGTATACAGCAGTATGTGAGCACTGTATATAGTCTACAGCGGTATGTGAACACTGTACATAGTCTACAGCGCTATGTGAGCACTGTATATAGTCTACAGCGGTATGTGAGCACTGTACATAGTCTACAGCGGTATGTGAGCACTGTATATAGTCTACAGCTGTAGTCTACACTAGAAATGTGCGTTTAATTTCAAATTGAAATTCAATTTGACAAATTCGCCAAATTCGGAGATTCAAATTGATTCTAATTACCTTAGCAACGAAACTAAACTAATCCGAATGCATTTGTAATGAATAAATCTGAATTAGTTCGGATTTATTTGTTACATTTGAATGGCCATGGACTAATTATAATTCAGTATAAAAATTAAATTTAGTGAGATAGAACAGTGAAATAATTCCGTTTGTGTAACTTGGAACCATCTGAATCAACATAACACATACCGAACTTCCGAATTGAATCCGAAAAAATCTAAATGAATTTTCCCGCTGCGCACATGTCTAGTGAGCACTATATATAGCATACAGCAGAAACACATAGATTACGAGTTTTGCGTAACGAGTCAAATAGCAGCGTTGTGGCCCAGAACGCATAATTTTCCCTAATGCAGCCATTACAAGTCTTGTCGGTATAGGACGATATACCGCAAGCCTTTTAGCCTGTAACGCAACGTCAGTACCGCACTCTTCAAAATTACGTTTTTTCCATGGGATTCCAATAGCGCAGGTATTACAAGTTTTGTGTTCTCGCTCAAAAAAAACAAAACAGCGTTACAGCCTAAAACGAAAAGATCTGTAACACCATCTAAAGTCAGTAGTTATAAGTGTTACGCTACAAATCTGTAACATAAAACTCATAACTAAAGTGTTAAAAGTACACTAACACCCATAAACTACCTATTAACCCCTAAACCGAGGCCCTCCCGCATCGCAAACACTAGAATAAATGTATTAACCCCTAATCTGCCGCTCCCAACATCACCGCCACTAAAAAAAAATATATGTTATTAACCCCTATTTCAAATCAGCCAATAGGATTTAAGCAGCTCTCATTCTATTGGCTGATTCAAAATAATTTCAGCCAATAGGAATGCAAGGGACACCATCTTGAATCGCGTCCCTTGCATTGAAGATTCAGTGTACGGCGGCGACCGTATGAAGAGGATGCTCCACACCGGTGGCTTCAGGATGGACCCGCTCCGCGCCTCCAGGATCAGGATAGAAGATGCCGTCTGGATTGAAGAGGCCATCTGTATGAAGACTTCTCGCCGCTTGGATGAAGATTGAAGAGGCCGTCTGGATGAAGACTTCTCGCCGCTTGGATGAAGATTGAAGAGGTCGCCTGGATGAAGACTTCAACTCCAGGCTGAAGATTGTTTAAGCGGGACTTCAAAAATTGTAAGTGGATCGTCAGGGGGTTAGTGTTAGGCTTTTTTAAGGGTTTATTGGGTGGGTTTTATTTTTAAGTTTAGGCTCTGGGCAGTAAAAGAGCTAACTGCCATTTTAAGGGCAATGCCAATACAAATGCCCTTTTCAGGGCAATGGGTAGCTTAGGTTTTTTAGATTGTTTTTTTTTTCGTGGGTTTGTAATGTCAATGGGTCTTTTGTAATTTTTTTCCACTAAAAGAGCTGCTATCTTTAGGGAAATGCCCTACAAAATGCCCTTTTAAGGGCCATTGGTAGTTTATTCTAGATTATGTTTTTTTATTTTGGGGTGCTTTTTTTTTTTAAAGGGTATTTGAATAGGAATAATCTTTATTTTTTTGGATAATTTTGTGGTTTTTTTTTGTAATAGTAGGTTTTAGTGTAAGGCAGGTTAGGTTTTATTTCACAGGTAAGTATTTAGTTTTAAATAGGTATTATTTAGTTAATTGTAAATTTAATTTAGATCTAATTTCATTATGCTAAAGTTAGGAGGGGTTAGGTTTAGGAGTTAATATAGTTTAATTTAGGTTGTTGCAATGTGTGGGGCTGTCGGTTTAGGGGTTAATAGGTTTATTTAGTGGTAATGATAGGTTTATTTAGTTAATAATTGTAAGTTTAATTTAGATCTATTTTAATTAGGGTTAATAGTTTAATTTAGGTTGTTGCGATGTGGGGGGTTGGCAGTTTAGGGGTTAATAGGTTTATTTAGTGGTAATGATGTGGGAGGCCAGAGGTTTAGGGGTTAATAGCTTTATTTAGGTGGCAGTGATATCGGGAGCAGCGGAATAGGGGTTAATAACTTAATATAGTTGCAGCGATGTTGGGGTGCGGTGGAATAGGGTTTAATAACTTTAGTATAGTGGCAGCGATATTGGGAGCAGTAGAATAGGGGTTAATAATTGTATTTAGGTGGCAGCGATATCGGGAGCGGCAGATTAGGGGTTAATAACTGTAGGCAGGCGTCGGCGATGTCCGGGGCAGCAGATTAGGGGTGTTTAGACTCTGGGTTTACGTTAGGTTTAAACTGTATTTTCTTTTTCCCCATATACATCAATGGGGCTGCGTTACAGAGCTTTTGTTTCCGCGATCGCAGGTGTTAGACTTTTTTTGCTGTCACTCCCCATTGGTGTCTATGGGGAAAGCGTGCTCGAGCACGTCAAAACACCGCTTGTTTTTGGTGCGGTATGGAGCTCAAAATCTCCATATCGCCCGCACAAGCCGAATTTTTTTAAACTTGTAATGGCAGCGCTATGGGGTTAAATAACGCAACTTTTGTTGCATTCTTTACTTTCCCTATAGCGCTCAAAACTCGTAATCTAGCTGTATGTGAGCACTGTATATAGTATACAGCAGTATGTGAGCACTGTGTATAGTATGCAGCAGTATGCGAGCGATGTGTGTATAGTATACAGCAGTATGCGAGCGATGTGTGTATAGTACATACCTCCCAACATTTCAAAATTCAAAAGAGGGACCCCCCCCACAAAAAATTGAAATGTGGTGGGCGGGGCTTAAAAAAAATCATAAGACCAAAGTAATATAAATAAAATTCTAAATAAAGACATATATTTTAATACACTTAGGCAGCAAATCAAACACAAGCTCAAACCACTGATATAGCTATGTGAGCTGTGTATTTAATTAGCCTTTGCAAAGACAGTGCTAAATATTTTTATCTTAATTGGACATTTAATAATAAATTCTTTAAAACTGCTCTCTGCATTCCCCATTAATATTTTAGATTCTGGCCTTTAAAGTCAGCAAAAATGCACAGTAGTAAACTACATAGCATACACTTACACATGCAGATAAACACACACTACATAGCATACACTTATACATGCAGATACACACACACTACATAGCATACACTTATACAGGCAGATACACACACACATTCAATAGCATACACTTATACATGCAGATACACACACACTACATAGCATACACTTATAAATGCAGATACACACACACTACATAGTATACATTTATAAATGCAGATACACACACACACACACTACATAGCATACACTTATACATGCAGATACACACACACTACATAGCATACAATTATACAGGCAGATACACAGACACATTACATAGCATACACTTATACATGCAAATACACAGACACTACATAGTATACACTTATACATGCAGACACACACACTACATAGCCTACACTTATACATGCAGACACACACACTACATAGCCTACACTTATACATGCAGATACACACACTACATAGCTTACATTTATACATGCAGACACACGCACACTACATAGCATAAACTTATACATACACACACAGTTATGGATACAGATAGACACACACACTACATCATATATGGGTATCAGTAATTCATTGTATGGGGTTCTGGGGTTGGCAAGCACATTAGCTGGCAGTCTGCAGCTGCAACTGTTCGTTACCCTGATATTAGCACTGCTCTTTGTATAAAACTGAAGGCATGCTAGTATTATCACCAGGGGTTAGACATCATCACTACCAGAGGTAGGTTAGAGAGGTTACCATTACCCGTGGTCAGAGTGTATATAGCCTCCTTACTCCTGCTTAACCCACACACCATTCCTATTCCACAGGGAATCTAACAGGTATCTAACCCTGTGAGAGCAAAGCCAGCTGCTTCTGAGTATGGGCCCAATAGAATTTTTTTTTTAATGCCTGGAGCAAATCGGGACAGATGGCTAGCAACCCGGGACAGGGGGACAGACCCCTAAAATCGTGACTGTCCAACGAAAATCGGGACAGTTG